>NC_085869.1:264609-474609 GCF_034702125.1 Engraulis encrasicolus | reverse complement strand
TGTACACTACAATACTAATTATTACACAACATGTGACAGGGGGAAACACCTTTAGATAATCTCTTCACTTTGCAACCGGCATACTGTATAAATAAGACACAGGTAAGCTTTCTGTGTAGAAAATAATGGAAGGAGAAAGAAACACCAGAAGATTGAGGATCAGAGGAGGGTGAGGAAAGGGAGGAAGGAGACAAAGGCATATAGGCCTACACGTAATCACAGATGACACATTCGTTGACCATGTCATCAACCATGGCATGAGCTACAGGAAAGCTGGTGAAAAGGTTCAACCCAATCTGAGCTGCTACACTGTAGAGAGCATAAGCAGAACATTTCACGCTGAGAACCGGTATGTAGAGTCATTTCATACTCAGCAGTGCAGTGTAGCAAATATGTACAGAGTGTATATGAAAGACAATATAGTATATACTGACTGTAATGTGTGAAATACAGTAATGTACAAGTCAAGGGATTGCTACTTTACAGAATTACTAGAATTCTGAGAGCAGGTGGCCGAGAACAACTGTGTGTTCACACCTGAGCAGGAGACCCACATTCTGAATATGGTGATGGCTAACAATAAAGCTGCAGGAAATTCCCTAGGCCTAATAGAACATGGCAGAACCTTTGCAAATATAAATAATGTGAGCATCTCTGCAATATCACGGCTAGTTGAAAGAAACAAAATTCACATGAAGCAGGTCTACAAGGTCCAGAACATATGTTGATATGTGCAGATAATCAACAATTAGTTTTGAATATACTGTAGGAGTCCATACTGATAATTACCAGACGGCATGTCAGAACTGGATACAAGGTAATACTTTCTCCGCTGTCTTGCACTTGAAGACATAGCATGTGATATCAATGAAATTTTATTGTCGGATCCAGCATGGCATATGGATGTTCAGTAATTTCCTTTGTTAGACTTACATTGTGTTTTCATGTGTATTTGAATTACATGTCAAAAACATATTTTTAGTTTGCTCTGGGGAACGTACATAAACATCCATGATTGAAGTCTCCTCCCCTGTGCCTATATCACAAGTATTCATGAAAAAGTGTGATCTACAATTGATTTGCATTGTGCAAAGAACAACACAAGCTAGATGTGTGTATCATTTATACTGCATGTGTGTAGTTGCAGTGTGTGTGTGTTTATTATAAGATAGGTTGTGTGAATGATTTGACACAAAAATGCACATTTTCAAAAAGTCTATAGCGTTTTTCAACCTTAGTTTGATTTTGCAACACATCTACAGTGCTTTGCTAGATAGATGTGAAGTTCTTGTAGTTGTGTGTAGAGTTTTGCAAAAGCAGCCAAAGTTGCGAAAATTGAGCTTTAGCAATCAGAAAAAACTGTAATTATTATTATTATTATCATTAGGCCTACCTCCGCCACATAATGATGTGATTGAGTTTGCCTTCGTTGTCTTTGTTCATTACTGGGTGCACGGCTTAACTTACCACTAGAGGTCGCAAAATCTTTAATTATTTACCAGACATTGCCAACACAGTAGGAAACAAGGACTCGCCACTCACGGGACTTGGCAGTTAACCAGTTGATTAAACACCACAAAACCTCAAAATAAATGGTTGTTCTTCCCTACTTTTTTCACCAAGTCAATATTAGGCAGTGCTCTGCTCTGCTCTGCTTTTTGATATTCATTTTCTCCTCATAAGGACTGCTGGAATTCGCCAGAATTTAACCCTATCCAGACTGGGGGGGGGGCTAAAAGTGCCCGCACCAACTTTGATGTTGTATTATTCCTTAACGACTTAAGCTATTACTACGAAACTTGGTGACTTTTCCTAAAATTTAGTCGGCTACAGTTTAGTACCAAAAGATTATGTTTATCATTTTGTCGTTGCCATGGCAACAGTTTTCTGACAGGTATGTCTGACCGAAAATCACTGATCTACGTCTCATTATTGTTCCTTTTTCATATTTTTTTGTTATTTCCATTAGCATCAGACAGCTTTGTGAGCATTAAAGTGGTCTGAAGCATATAATCATTAAAATTTAAGTGCATTACCTAAATTTGATGGAAAATACATTATGGCGAGATTTTGGGCATTATAAACAGATGATGTCATAATGACGTCATAATACCAGATAATGACACAAAAATGATGTCATTCATTGACGTCCATATGTAGATCATCTCCCCAATGTTTGGTGGTCATACCGTATTCCGTTCATGAGTTGTGAGGGGGGGGTCAAAAGAGCCCCCCCCCCCAGGCCCAGGAATGCCAAAAAAGCCCAGTCTGGATAGGGTTAATCCACAATGCTTGGCATTTTGCATAGCTCCCTAGCTTTCTTGCAAGCTAGCCCTAACGAAAAGAAGGCAACTGGCAACCTCAACTTTTGAATTGGGAGATTAAAAAGGATAAGGACGTGCCACTATTAAGACTTTATTCGCAACACTAGGTTTACAAGAATATGTACACAAAACTGGAGTACACCGCAATGAATAGCTTCCCCACTGGTTACCACGACGAAACTTCTCAAATTAATAACATATCCGCATTTCGAAATGAAATCAACTACTGTAGCCTACTGACACGGGGTTCACCCAATCACAAGTCGGAGCTCCAGTCTCCGGTCCCTCCCCCCTCCTCTCTCTTCTCCATTCACTCCCAGTGAGGCTCAGTCTCAAAATCAAAAAAAATTCACGGCAATAGCCAATGACCGTTTAGCATTTTGCCATTGAAAAAGCGTACAATCCCACATGCCATTGAAGTCCATTGAGACTCGACTCGCTTGCGTTGTCATGAGCGGGAAAAAAACTCGTGCGAGCCTCGGGATCGTATTACAGATTGGTTTCATCTCTAAGTTGAGCACATGCATTTTCTATGGAGCTGGGTATGAAATAGCATTGTTATTAAGTCGTGTAAAGCATTAGTTTACATACTATTCTCCGTGATTTTGGACAGGAGGCAGCGCCTCCCTTGTACTCAAGGAGGAATCGCCTCTGGTGTAGTTGCAGTGTGTGTGTGTGTTTATTATAAGATAGTTTGTGTGAATGATTTCACACAAAAATTTATATTTTCCAAAAGTGTATAGCGCTTTTCAACCTTAGTTTGATTTAGCAACACATCTACAGTGCTTTGCTAGATTGGTGTGAAGCTCTTGTAGTTGTGTGTAGAGTTTTGCAAAAGCGGCCAAAGTTGCGAAAATTGAGCTTTAGCAATCAGAAAAAACTGTATATAGCGCATTTCATACACAAGTGCAACTCAAAGTGCTTTACAAATGGGTAGATGACGGATAGGCAGTAAAAAACATTTTTTTCACAAAACATTGTTTATGAGGGAAAAAAGTATATGTCTACGTAGTGCAGCAATTAATCTTTCAAAAAATCCAAGTGGTCACAATGTTGGTCTATTCATTGATTATTTATTTACGTTGATAAAGCAATTTGCTGAAAATATGTCCTTTGGTGTGATGTTAAGAAATAAATATATTAAGTAATGTAGAATTGGCTTGATGGAGTTTTATGAACATTGTTACACTCTTCATATTTATTGCAATTTTTTAAAGTCTTTATTTAATGAGAAATTACCATTTAAGTATTTTTTTTCCCATTAGATGTAAGATTATTAGAAACCTTCGAGGAAAAACAGGGATATCTTTCTTTTAAATGTTCAAAATTGTCCGAATTTATACTAACTTTTCAGGGACGATAATTTGTTCTTCCCTAATGCAATATTCAGTGTTTATCAAACATATTGTTTAGCTCAAACAAATATTTGAGCGTTTAAAACATGTCACACCGTAGGACATTCATGTCACGCTAAAGGACAGAAATGCAAAACTGAGCCAGAAACAAATATATCAACATGATTATTTTGTCTTTTGATCATAATATAATGTTGTAGTCAATATGGACCTACACATTACACTTATAAGTCTTTGAATCGTCGATTATCAGCCTGTCGTAACTCTTAATGACAGCCATGCGGTCATTGAATGTAACCTGCAGAGCTCATAAGACTCATACTGAAGGGTGACCTTGGCATGACCATCACACTTTTGTAGGTATGCTATGACTGTCACACCATTGAACCTGTAGTGTGTAGTGGCCAGTGCCTGTTTGGTATCTCAAGCTGGACAGCACATTTATGCTGCATATTGAGCTCTCCACAGCATACTTTATTCATCTATACTCCTCTATATCTCTCACTGATCTTTCCTTCACTGTTACCGTTATATTTTATGGTTTCAAAGCACCATTAATGACATTTTAGATCATTTGACAGTATCCAAAATCAACAGCAAATATTCATCAACAATGCATCAAAGTATAAATTCCAAAGGCCAATAAAGGAATAAGTAATTTGAATACACAACATTTATCTAGTCAAACAACAAAACAAAAAAAAATATGTACTACCAGTTGTTTTAAAAGCTATTTCTCAAATATCTAGTCCATTGGTGTGACCTGTTTGTCCTTTGGTGTGATACTCCAAAGTGTCACACCATAGGACTTTTACCATCACACCATAGGACTTTTACCATCACACCATAGGACTTTTGAGCTTTTGAGTTAATTTAAAGCCATGTCGTTGCCAACTGAAATACAATTTCACCTTTAGTAAGATGCATTTTCATACATCTACATAAGAAAAAAATATGAAAAATATACACTATTGTCAAAATGTATTTTATGGCTGTCACACCAAAGGACTACAAAACTAATACATCTTGTGGTAGCAAAACATAATTGATTGACTGAAGAACTCTGAGAGAAAAATCTAAAATCCACCCTTGCCATTGGCTTCTTAAGGGTCTAAAGTCACAATTTATGTACAGCTGGAGCTTCGACAATAGATAATTATCCACAGAATTAACCAAAAAATGATGTCACACCACAGGACATTATTTTCTGCGACAAAGTTTCATAAGTCCATACAGTCTCAGAAAAACAGGAAAAAAATTAAGCATTGTCACTTGCTAAAATAGACACCTTGAAAAACATGCCAGGGTTGTTTAGACAAATGACTGAGCTTTGATTATTTATTTAAAAATGTTTTAATATGGAGAACCAGGCTTGCCTCAGTCACACCATAGGACAAATGTGACATTTGACTCAAAATTAAGTATACTTATTTAAGTTCTGGATTTATTACACATTACTTTTTCACAACAACGACATTAGTTTAATCATTTAAAGCATTGACAATTTTGAAAGAATGAATTTACTTAATTTTAAGAGCCTGCGACAGCAAAATTTACACGTCACGTCATCTACCCAAATACAAAGAGCCTTTAAAAGTATTTAAAAGCCAAAGAAGATTTCAAACAGATGGTAAAAAGAAAATGGAAATAAAAACATATAAAAAAACATATATAAACATAAAACATATACAAAAACATATATAAAAACATATAATTTCAGCTAAGCTGAAATTAAATGTAAAAAAAATGGTTGTATTGGCCTTTATCTCTTGTTAGATACACCTTTTTTGTGACATTGCAATTGTTGGTTTCTTAGGTGATGAAACTTGTAGCAGTACAGACAAGGTAGACCATTTCTATACTTAGTGCAATTAAATCTACCAGCATTTAAATAGAATTAGATTCTAGATTAATTTAGTTTAGTTTATTTAGTTTAGTTCAACACGGACCATGCACAATACACATTGATTACAGAAGTAAAAACATGGCTTGTGCCAGATTATTGCTATATACACTCTTAAAAAGCCTGTGTCAAAACAACCCAAATTGGGTTATTTTCTGACCCAGGCCCTGGTTCAGTATTGGGCCTACCCTTTGTCTGGGTTAAAATATTTTAACCCTCAGATTGGGTCATTCCTCTAAACCAACTAAATGGGTCATTCTGACCAAATTGCTGTGTTAAAAGAACCCATTACATGGGTCAGACCTATTTGGGTCATATTGACTTCTTTGTTGGGTTCATACTTTAACCCAATATTGGGTATTTAAATTGCAAGGAGATTTACAAAAAACAATTATGACTTTACATTAGTACATTAAGGTGAAATATACCAGAATTGTTTACCAATACAATTGAGATCAATTTAAAAAACAAAATACAAGAATGCATAATATTTCAGATCTCTTTTTTTTTGCTGAACAAAGTAGATAATTAACAATACATTTCATAAAAGTATACTACAAAGATGCAAATCACAGCAGTGTAGCATTAACACAGCATAGCATTGAAGCAATAAAACCTTAATTGAATTTACATGCATCTTTTTAGCCTCTTTGCAAAGATGGGTTATCAGCAAGACTGATCACTCATGACCGAAAAGACTCAACTACATCACAGCAACATTGCTATGACATTACCAAGAGCCTTAAGTAACAGGTTAAAACTCAGTCATTACAATATTGGTGACAGTAAAGTTAAAACATAGGCTCTGCTAAAAGGGGTTAAAGGAAATGGTTCAGTTTTACCAATGTACCATTTGATTTCAGTGACACTGTACAATTATAGAAATTCAAAAATGTAGTTTCACCTTACCTTTTGTATAGCACACTGTAAAACAGCACATTAAAATGTTTAACCCCTTTGCGAAGAGCCCATGTGCTTTGCACAGAGAATATGTTGCTTTTTAGCTATGAGTAAACAGACCCGCCAGCAGGTCCATCTGCACAAACAGGCTTCTCACCGTACTTTTTGTTAATTACAAACTTTACAGTGCATCCATAACTGCGCTAACAGAGTGGAGTGAACTTAATTGTCCCCAGGTTGAAATTTGTCTTGGTCTCTACAGTCACTACATTCCATACAATACTTACATAACCAGCATATAACAGAACATAAATAAAAATCATTGGAAAAACATAGAAAACATTAAAATAAAAAAAAACATCAAAGTGTGCACTGTATGTCCATGGCATGTCTATCTGTCATTAACAGACAAGATATTCCCTGATGGGTGGTTATCCGAATAATACATTTCAAACACAGCATGTATTCAGTCCAAAAGAACTGACAGGGATGTCGCAACATTTAGATTGACAGTTTGTACCTCAGGACCTTGTCTCGTGATCTGGTTTGATTGACATCACTACCCTTTCAAGGACTTAAAGTAGCTGGCTTGTAGATACTCAAGGTTCACGTAGTAGATGATCTCCCAAAAGCACGGGGAAGCTGCAGGTTGCATATCCCTCATGGCGGCTCTTGGCATCTCACCACAAGTCTTGAAAAAGCAAAACAAAAGAAAAGTGTAAATGATTAGGCCAAGACATGGCTCTTCCATCTCAGTCTCAGTCATCATAAATATGGTTTAGGTAAATTATATTGTTCTGTATATCTCCTGTGCACTTTGTGTTTGCTTGTGATGTTGGCTTGATTATGTCCTCTTTTGAAAGTCGCTTTGGTTATAAAGCGTCTGCCAAATGCAATGTAATGTAATATATATCGTCGGCTTGCTACCAAAACCGCCTAAGTCCGATTTTGGGGTTTTCGGAAAACAGGGAAAAACTAGGCACCAAAGGGGGCGCCAAACATCAGTGGCGGTTATAGGAAATCTTAGCCCCTGGACAAAGAGCAATTGTGAGTCCCCCCTAATACTTTTGGTCAAAGGAGATTTTTGCAGAACTCCCCTTTTTTACTCTTCTACCACATCTGCATCATCCTGTCATCATGTCTGTGTCATTGGTCCACTACAAACAGTACCAAGATGTTAATATATTTTCTTTCTTTTTTTGAGTGAAGCTGCAAGCCAAACATGAATTGGCTCCTAAGGAAAACAAAACACTTTAAAATAAATTATTTGAAGCAGCAAAACAAGAAGAATGCACTGCACATTATTTTGATAGTTACACTATTCTTTTTATTTTTATTCAAAACTTTAATCCTGGATATGGTGAAAGATTGAAATATTTTTGTAGACCTTGTAACAATCTAACATGATATGTATTAAGTTCATTATGTCTAACTGTTTAACCTAAACACTTAAGGGTTTATTTTGCCTGAAGACATGTAAATCTAGCATGCTGGTAGAACTCATGTCTACCAACAGATTTTCACAGATTTCTTTTACTTTCTAGCACTTTCAGTCATATTAGCTTTCAATGAAACATTATTTGCATTCGCATCCAAAGTATAACTCTTTTTCTCATTGTGCCAGAGCTATTGCCACAATGGTAATGCTTAGTTTTTAATGACAGCATCGTTTAGACTCCCAATTAAAGCATTGCACAAGAGCGATGGCTGTGATGGTAATATCCATCCCTGCTCGTGAATGAAAGAAATTGGATAACTATTCCCTCCGAATTTAAGTAATTTTGGAACACAACGACTGGTGAATGTAAACACGTTTTCCACGCGTAGCCTTCACCCACATTTATCAAACAGCTACGTAGTAGAGCTACGACTCTAACCAAGCAAGCAAAGCACATACGAGATAAGAAACGCCAGTTGACACACAAACAATAAACAATTGTCGCGACAACATTTTCTTGCGCAGGCAAGCTGCCCAAACACATAAAGCGACTTACCACAACTAACATAGGCCTACCGGTAATATTTAATGCGCGAGCTATCCCTCCCTCTGCCTTCATCAGAGTTCGGACTTGTGAAAGGTGCAAGTCGCAGTGAGCTCGGAAGAACATCGCAGGAGTCAGGAGAAGTCACACAACACAAGCACTTGCTCTCATAAAATTAGTTCTAGTTGACACAGAAAAAGAAGAAAGCCCGTCGACTCCCCTACAGCATGTAGAACTAACATGACACTTGTGGAAACCGAAGACAGTCTTCAGATGCCAGCTTGCGCCCCCCAAACGAAAATGCTGTCGTTATGAACTGAATTCTAGGTTGAGTGGAGCCAGGTAGCGGCTAGATATAGTTAGCTAATTTCTCAGATTTGTGTCAGTTGCGTCCTGCATTAGGTTAGTAGTATCACAGCCCGTAGGCCTATAGAAAGTATATCGCCTCACTGTGTACTGAACCTCAATTTATCGTTGAGTAGACACACTTAACCCTCTACCTAAAAAGAATCTGCCCAACCACTGACAGCTAACCATCCGTTATAAGCTATGCAAATGAATCCCAGAAGGGCTAACATTATGACTTACCGTAGTGTCTTGGTTATTAGCTAACTAACCACCGTTGACAGAACCTGGACGAAGGCTGGACGAACATACTACTTTCCAATGAAATGTAGCAAATATATTCCCAAATCCACCACAGGACAGCAAACCGCTGCAGTTATGACAAAGTGCTTATTCATTTGCTCCCCTTAAAAGACTAGTTACCGTTTCCTCCTATTCGAAATGGGTATAGCTTTCTATGAAATGTGCCTTAATTTGCTTTCCACAAACAGGAACTCACGGCTGACGCACATTTACACCGCGAAAAGCAATATGGCAAGTTTATATTACATAAAAGGCGCACACTTACCGAAACAATGCTTTCATAAGCCATCCAGTGTCCTTTCTTTTGGACATTGGTAGCCTACTGGTAGCCGTTTTGGCAATGGTGACCGGTAAAATTCAAAATTCAAATATCTTGACAAGATAACTTAGATTACAGGGTTGAAATGACCCAGGGCCTGGGTGCTGATGTGGGTTTAGCGAATAACCCAGGTAATGGGTACGGAAAATGACCCAATATGGGTTATATTTAACCCATTTTTCATAGAAAAGCAATTGACCCAGGGGTTTAGTCAAAGTAATAACCCAGCTCTTTTTAGAGTGTAGCTAATTTCCGTCTGCAGTCCCTGGACAGGTAAAACAAATATTAAAATACAATAACATAAACAAGATATAAACAAGTAAGCACATCCATAGGCCATGGGTCAAACACACACACACACACACACACACACACACACACACACACACACACACACACACACACACACACACACACACACACACACACACACACACACACACACACACACACACACACACACACACACACACACACACACACACACACACACACACATTAAAATGGAATACAGTGTGAGTCATATTTTAAAAAACATATGATTAATGTTGACAAGACTGGTTGGTTAATATCCATTTTTTCACACCCCTTGAGAAGGCCTGATAATCAGTAATACTTTTTAGGTTACTGGGTAGACTATTCCATGTTTTGGTTGCCCTGAAGGAGAAGGCTGACTGAGCAAAAGCAGTTCGTCGGATTGGGAGACTACAATCACCCCTAATGGTGGATCTTCACGTTCTGCTCATCAATTCAGAGCAGGGTTGAACAAATGTCCTTAGGGGTGGGGGTGCTGCATTATGAATAATATAATATGAAATATGTCTATTTTATTTGATATATATATATATACATTGTGTGTGTATGAAATGAGCAACACTCTTGAATGAAGGTAATGAGGTAGCCTGATTATCATTGACTTTCAAATCTCCTCAAGATTTGGTCTGACCAAGAGTATAACAATTAACATTTCCCAAAGGGCATGGTTGACCCACCTCCCTTGGTTTGCTAATAGTTGTTTGCTCCCCGACAAAGTGGGAGGAGTTCCTGTTTCTTCGGGAACTCAGAAAGTACTTGCATTGCTCTTGACCTGACTAGTAGCAACACAGAAGTCTCAAAGGCACAAATGCCTTGTTGACAGATGACCAGCATTCAGCTGTTGTGCAAACAAAATCAAGCTCGGTAAGTTCACTTTTCAATATATTGATAACCTCCTTAAATTCTCTATTCAGTAGTCACTGCACTTGCTTTCTTGATGTTTGCAAACCTGACACTAGTCTGATGAACAAGGGCTTCTCAACTTTGCTTAGAGGTTGTATATCTTCCACAATGTAGTCAATAATCAGTTTATCTACCTGCTCCTGTGACAAACCTTATGAAGGCTGCATTTGGGGTTTGTTCCACTTTCCTCCCTTATGACCCTCGAGGGCATGCATGGGCATTTATTTGCAAAACGGTGTATCTCCATTTTTTTACTTTTGCATTTTATTATTGGAAATGACTGTTCAGAGGTCCTATCACCTATGTGTGAATTCTTACCATTGAAATATTTTGAGAACATACTTTTTTAACCTATATAAAATGCATTTTGTAATGCAATTCAATGGAATGCCCAAAACAAAAAATTCAATTTCTCATCACTCTACAAAATGGAGATACACCGTTTTGCAAACAAACCCTTCATATACAGTAATTAGAATATCATGTATATTCCATCAATAACGTTTAACTTCCATGGCTTTTAGTAGCATTGCCCACATTTTGAACGATGGATACAATTTCCGTACTCCCTTGCGCATGGTCAGTGGGGGCAACACCATGATTGATAATTTGTGGCCAAATTAACTGCATCTGTTGGTCAGCAGTAATTGCTGGGGATAATTAAGGACAGCTGACAAACATTCAAGCTGTCTTATGACCTGTTCCACACTCCGACCCTCGCGGAAGTGTCATTGCATGCTTCCCTGATGCTTCCAATACTGACTGTAGAAGAAGAATACAATTTCCGTACTCCCCACGCCATCATTTCATACTACGCTGTTATGACATGAGTAAGCACTCCTATCTATCTATCTCTCCTTGGTTTCACCCAGGAGTGAACTAGTAGCCCCACGCCCCCTCTATGTTGCCTTGCCTGAGATATGACAGACTCACAGACAACGCTGAGTGAAATGTGATCAGACTCAGGACTTGTCTGCATATAGGTGTGTCAGCCAGCATGATCAACCACAAGCATTTTAATTATATACGCTTCAAAATAAAGAAATGCTATATTTTGGGTAGAGTGTTGTTGTCCATAATGGATAGTAATGTCAACAAAGTTCGTTTCTGAACAAAAAAAAGCGATTTCTTGTGTCTGTAAGGAGAGCTAATAAGCTAACAGGCTCCATTGAGAATGAATGGAGCTTTGACAACACCACTTACAGCTAATATGGATTCACCTGAAATTGAACAGATGGTGCTCCTCTTCATGCATGGTCATTATATATGATATCACCTTGCCCAGTTCAGTTAATACCAGTTTTGATATCTGACAGGGTGTTAGTGATAAAAATTACTGCCCACCGTTTGAAATGACTACGTTTGTGATTTCGCTAGTTAGCAAGATAAGCTAACCTAGCAAGCTTAACCCTACAGTAAAAGGCTGCCTGGCAGTGAGATTTGCCTGTCTTGAACGATCATTTTTCTGATAATTGAAACAGTAACAACTTACACCATTGGGTTTGTCATAATCACAGATTCAAGTACATATCTCCAAAAGACCCAAAGAATTCTAGAAGTTGCAATGATGATTTAAAAGATAAAATCTGCGCACCATGGATTTGAATAGGACTAGAACGAGAACTACTCAACAGTCTCTAGTGCCCTCTAGCGATTAATCGTGATTAATACATTTAAATCATGCAACCTCTAAAGTCGACTAATCATTTGCATCCCTAGTATGTATTGTACTTCTCACCCTTTGACGGACGAGAAGCAATCATCTTCATAACCCATCCCCAAACATGCACGTATAAACACACACACACACACACACACACACACACACACACACACACACACACACACACACACACACACACACACACACACACACACACACACACACACCCACACACACACGCACACACACACACACACACACACACACACACCATCAATTGATTTAGCTGGTACATTTGATATCATTGCAAACAGGCTCTTACCTGAAAGCTGTCAGAGGGTATTTACTTAGCTTGATGGAGGCTCACACAGGCTGATGATCCTCACCTCAACCCTAATCTCAAATCTACTACAGCTATAACCCAATTCAACACTCATATGCCGAGTTCCGAAACACAAATACTATGACTGTTATCTAACAACTCCAACACCCACGTCCAGTTCTACATCCAAGCTAAATGTTGACACATGTTGGCTACTGTAGATGTCGAATTTGTAGCAAAGCGTCTCACGGAATCCGTAACCGTGACAATGTTCTACCGTACAACGTCTCTCGCATCTGTCTGTCTGTCTGTCTGTCTGTCTGTCTGTCTGTCTGTCTGTCTCTCTCTCTCTCTCTCTCTCTCTCTCTCTCTCTCTACTCTCTCTCTCTCTCTCCTCTCTCTCTCTCTCCACTCTCTCCCTCCACTCTCCCCCTACTCTCTCACATTCCCTACTCTCTCTCTCTCCCTCTCTTTCTCTCTCTCTCTCATGTAGCTGGAGGAGGAAGTTACCTGGTTGGACAGGTGTTTCCACATCAACTGTGGAGTATCTGGAAATATGACTTTTCCAAGCGCAGTAGTTATGAATATGACTGTTCACACAACAAGGCCAATCCCAAGCTGCAAGTAGCCTAAAGATAAAGTATAGTACACAATATGCTTTAATTTCTTTAATTTATGTAGTGGTAGTCTCTTACTGCAGATGGCAGGCCAATTAATTCTTCGCTGAAAATATCCAAACAACAAATATTGAAACAACATTGCTATGACATTACAGATAGTCTTAATTAGATGATTAAGACTTGGCCATTACCATTTTGTTGACAATAAAGTTAAGAATAGAGTTAATAAATTGTAAAATAGGGCTCTGCGGGTTAAAATGTAATTTTCTTGTGGACTGTCTCTTTAATGTTGCTGTTTCAATTGTAGGGCACCTAACCTCACACTGCTGCAGGCAGAATGACTACCCTACCAGTTCTGCCTCATTCACTTGTAGCGTGTGTGTCTGTGTGTGTGTGTGTGTGTGTGTGTGTGTGTGTGTGTGTGTGTGTGTGTGTGTGTGTGTGTGTGTGTGTGTGTGTGTGTGTGTGTGTGTGTGTTAGTGTGTGT
This sequence comes from Engraulis encrasicolus, assembly GCF_034702125.1. NCBI lineage: Eukaryota > Metazoa > Chordata > Actinopteri > Clupeiformes > Engraulidae > Engraulis > Engraulis encrasicolus. The sequence goes on along the minus strand of NC_085869.1, from coordinate 460,868 downwards.
TACTGATGAAATTGCATCACCCACTCTTCTGTCTCTGTTTCAGGAGCACACCTAGGGTGCACGAGCACGCGTGCAGGAATGCCTTCCGTATGAAATGTGCAATACAAATAAACTTGCCTTGCCTTGCCTTGCCTTGCCTTGCCTTGCCTTGCCTTGCCGTGTGTGTGTGTGTGTGTGTGTGTGTGTGTGTGTGTGTGTGTGTGTGTGTGTGTGTGTGTGTGTGTGTGTGTGTGTGTGTGTGTGTGTGTGTGTGTGTGTGTGTGTGTGTGTGTGCAGGAATGCGTTCCGTTGCCAGGATGTTGGCAGGCCGCACTTCTGCATTCCACACTAACACAGAAATAAAGAAAGCTCTACACGACACCTGTCGTAACTGCAGACGAAAAGCAGAAAGAGCATGTTGATATAACATAAATGTAAAAAATGCAGAAAGAGCATGTTGATATAACATAAATGTAAAAAATGGGCCTGGTCTCAACATTAAAATCATCATTGACTAGAACTGCAAAACTGTATTCTTGTAATTCATACATTAAATCTGAACATTAATACGTACTAACATTATTACATTACATACAATGACGGTTTTCTCCAAAGTGACTTACTGTTATTATTCGCAGGGTATTGGTTACAGTCCCTGGAGCAGTGTGGATGGAGGTGTAGAGAGAGGTCAGGTGGGATTCAAATCTACAACCCCCAGATTGAATGAGCAACTCGTCCAGGCGAGGGGCATAGTGGACTGTAATATGGGGAGAAGAAAAGAAAAAAGAGAAGGAGGGGGGAAAGAAAGGTAGAAAGAAGAGGAAAATGTGATTTCAATCACATATAAGGCCTACTGTATATTCTATACCGTATAATCCCATAAAGGGCCTACTGTATATACTACACTGTATAATCCCATATAAGGCCTACTGTATATTCTATACCGTATAATCCCATATAGGGCCTACTGTATATTCTATACTGTATAATCACATATAAGGCCTACTGTATATCTGACCAGTTCTACTGACTGCCCTGACACATTCTGTCCTAGTGTTTTGGTTCTCCACATTGCTTGCAGGACTGCTTTCACAAAAACCCATCAATAATATTTTATAATACTAGGATATTATAAAGTACACTACTGACAATAGGTTTCTTTATTGTTTGTTTATTTTGTCACCTGGCCGCAGTAGAGAAAAATAGAGAATATCATTCATTAATCCCGAAGGAAATGAAGGTGTCCAGTAGCCTACATATATACAGAATACACAAGACATTACAGTATTTATTAATTTTACATACTCTCCCTTTGCAATCTATACTTTCATACATTTGACACTCTTGCAACATTGCAGACCACATGGTGTCAAATGTCATTTCCAACTTCGCAATACGTCTTGGGCGCCCTCTGGAGTCCAGAGGACTAAACTACACATCAACACTTATATTTAAATAAGAACAAGAACTAAATCAGATTACTACAAAAAAAATCTCTTCTTATCTCTTCACAAATCCGAAACAATTCTGGAAAAGGCGTCATGGCCATTTGAACAAATCTTCTGTGAATTCCCCTCAAAACGTATTGGTGATAATTGGTAATATTATTGGTGACCCCATCTCTGTTGCCCGATGACAACATTTTCCTTCTGTTTGTAGGTCACGCCCATCTGTTTTTTTTTTTTTTTTTTACTCAAATCATATAAACAGTTTTGTTTATGACATTTTCTTTCCCTTTCTACAATACTCCCAACTGAAGTACAACTATCTATCACTGAAATCAAATCAGGAAGCAGCGCAGGTCCAGATGGTCTTGCGATGAGGTTTTCAAGATCACCTCTTATGTCTTACTGCATACATTATGTGACTTATTAACTTGTCTTTATCTACTTGCAATGTCCCAATAATGTGGAAGCGTGCTAAGGTAATACCTCTACACCAGGGGTGGCCAACCAGTCAGAGACCAAGAGCCACATTTGGAATGTTTCATAGCAAAGAGCCGCATCGGCACACAAACATCACGCGGGCATATAAACATGCGCACACCCACCAACATGGGCATCACCCATCCTTCTCGCACCACAGACCAGTGTCAGATTGATGTTACACTCCAACTTAATGGCCTGACTACAAGACAATCCTGAATATAAGATGACACCCCCCCCCCTTTTTTTTACTGCTTAAATTTTTTGGGGAAAGGGTTTTTTCAAGATAAAATGTTGTTTTACATAAGAAGACAAGGGTACACAGATCAAAATTATGTTAATAAATTCTTTCATATTTCAATAAAACACGTTTCACAGCATAATATCCATGAGCACTCTTTATAACAGAGCACGAAGTAACGCGCCACAAAGATTATCCGCCTCTCTTAGCTCATTCGGGGGTTAGGCGCACAGGCACCGCTTTCTTGCGTACAGATCATCATTGGATGTCTGACGACAACACCCAAAATTAACAAGGTGGATCGTCAAATCGCTGTTCATTTTCCACATTAATGTTTCAGCGGGTGCTGACAGGGGGTCAGGGGAAAAATCAAAGTTTTCTTTTTGAGACTAAACTGAGCGCGGACAAGCGACAAGTCGATTGAAATTGTTTCCCACCTGCATGCTGTCTGCCCGCGCCGCTTTGACAATGACTGATGCACCACGGCCGGCATTCACAGCGAAAACCAGGATAGAACATTATTTTTGGCGCTATTTGTCTATAGCCCGTGACGATTTTAAACTAAAAACACAATTTCACTTTCGGGTCAATAGCCATGAACACTCCTCCTAACAGAGCGCAGAGATGGCTACGCAGGACAGAGATTCTCGGCGCATCTCTGCTCCAGACGCCTTTCTCTTCATATCATTTGCACATTTATAACCGCCATATCCGAGCAATAGAATCCACAAATATGGACAGCACATTTCTTGACCTTATTGAGGAGTGATGGCCAAATCAACTTTGTGTGCGCAATTCCAATGCATATTGCCTATGGGACATAAACACAAACTTGGACATGGACGCAAGAGCCGCAAGACACCAGGCAAAGAGCCGCATGCGGCTCGAGAGCCGCGGGTTAGCCACCTATGCTCTACACATTCCTGTACATCTTAATTATAGACCAATCTCTATCATTAGTAATGTTGCAAAAAATGTCTTTAAAAATTATGTTTGTGAAACCGTTAAAATATGTCAATGATTCTCCCAATTTATCTCCATATCAATATCAATTTCTCCCATTTTGTCTGTGTGTGTGTGTGTGTGTGTGTGTGTGTGTGTGTGTGTGTGTGTGTGTGTGTGTGTGTGTGTGTGTGTGTGTGTGTGTGTGTGTGTGTGTGTGTGTGTGTGTGTGTGTGTGTGTGTGTGTGTGTGTGTGTGTGTGTGTGTTTGACTCCAAAGTCCAAAGTTACAGTTATTATTTTTCAGAGTATTGGTTACAGTCACTGGAGCAGTGTGGGGTTAGGAGCCTTGCTCAAAGGGACCTCAGGTGTGTTTGAAGGTTTAGGGAGAGGTAAGGGTGGGAATTGAGCCTTTTGTGATCATCCGTCCAGTGATTTTATAATAAATAATTTTAAATAATGGTTTTATAATGTTTTGGTAATTAAGTGTTTCTTGTTTACTGTGTAGCTCTTATTTATTATGCCCCTTTTGGAATAGAATAGAATAGAATAGAATAGAATAGAATAGAATAGAATAGAATAGAATAGAATAGAATAGAATAGAATAGAATAGAGTAACAGAATAGAATAGAATAGAATAGAATAGAATAGAATAGAGTAGAGTAGAAAAAATTCATACATACATACATACATACATACATACATACATACATACATACATACATACATACATACATACATACATACATACATACATACATACATACATACACAGCAAATTCCCCAGTGTTAAATTTCCAGAGTTCAGGCAAATGAACACCACCTAGTGTTAAATATCTCATTCGCGACACCCTTGGAGTTCACACAGGCCTGGTGCTGTTGTTAATTGTTAGAGTTCCTTCATGTGAACACCAATCAGTGTTGGGTTCTACATCCGGGATATTTTGCTGAACATTTTCAAAAATCCGGTGATCCGCCATTTTCTCTAAGCCGTTTCAGAAGTCGCCTCATGTGAAGTGTTGGGAGAATAGATTTCGAGTGGTAAGTTATTACATTTATATAATTTAGTAATAGCTGTCCATTTTGGAGTGTTTCTCGTTTTAGGCCTATTTATAATGTAGCCTATTTTTCAATATTGAGCTGTCTGTGTGTAGATTGTAGACCCTAGTGGTTAAGTCGTATTCGTCTCGAGGTCAAGGTTAGCATTTACTGGTAACAACCAACGTTGTTTTTTAAGGACTTCAGTGATTAACAATATGAATATTACAATATTACAACCATACTTCATTTTACACGATACAACACTCTCAGTGCAACCGTTTTGTAGGCCTATGCTATGTAGTGTACTGGACAAAATGAATACTTTGCTGTGCTAAAGCCAATGTTCCATGTCTGTGGCTGAGGGGTTTTTTTTGTAATACGTTGAGCTCGTGGTGGCTACATCAGTGTGTGTTGCAATGCTAGCAAACTTCCCCACGTTTTAGCTAACTGGCATCACTTTCAGTAGGCTGTGGCCTGATTGACAAATCGTTCGCTTATTTTGTCTACAGGTAGCACATTTTCGGAAGCAATGATCCTCAAGGTGAAGTACCTGAATGTAAAGAAATACATCAAAATACCCGAGCCATGCATGGACTTATTCATGATTGAAGGTGAGTTTGACTGTTGGTATTACAAGGTTATAGCATAACAAGACGGAAATCATAACCTACACTCTAAGAGAATTTCCCTGCAAAATAACGGCAGTTACTGGCAATTATATTTACCTGTAATTCTACTGTTATTTCACACCAAAAATCAAATACAGCTCATTGCTGTTTAATGTATCACAGTATATAACATTTTTTCAGCAGCAATTGAACTGTTAAATAACAGTACTCTACAGAAAAATAACAGTACCTTTCAGTTAAAAAGTTGAATTGTACTGTGTGATGACAGGCAAATACTGGGTCATAGTTGTATTCATGAATATGGCCATGGCAACTTCCCACCCCACCCATCATTCTCCATAACTGTGGTAACCTGGCCATGTTACCACCCCACCCTCCCATCGTTCACCATGACTGGAGTGCCTTGAGCATGATACTATGGGGCAATGATGTATTGAGAAAATAGTTTGCGGTGGTCCTTTGAAAGTGTGGGCATGAATAAAATTTCAGAGTACGCAGTGCTATGTTACAATGCTAGTGTGCAAGGTGGGCTTTTTATTGTATCTCTTGATGAGCCAATGATAAATATAGCATTGGTCAGTCTTTAAAAAAATATTTTGCACCAAGTAGCACAGCAAACAAGCAGCACTACAAGCTAGCTCTCAAAGCAATACCTAATTTGCAGCAGGCACATTATATGCAACAATGCCACAAATGATGCCACATACAGCAAGCTTTCACAAAGAGGAAAGTGTGCAAGCATGTAAGCAAGCTTGTAGGCAAGCTTGTAGGCAAACAAGTGCTATGCTGTGCCATGCAGGCCAGCCAGCAGGCAGGCAAGCAACTGAAGTGTTGATAGTCCAGATTTATATACAGGTGCAAGAGTACCATGTGACCAGAGTCATCAGGCCCTTGGCAGGTGACGCCCGTAATTGAATAATGGCATAACAGCCCTACTCAGGTGAGGCCAGGCACTGATTAGCAGATTGGTTTAGATGGGGATGCTTGTTGCAAGAGTGTTACAAGTTCTTAAAATGTTTCAGCCATTCACACTTTCATCACTATCAAAATGCATGTGCTACACACACTTTGCTGCATTTCCTTAGAAATTGTTTCATCATGCTTGATAGTATCAGATAATCTTTAACCAGTCAGAATGACTTCAGTTCTTCAGGAGGTATTGAAGTTTGATGGTGATCACGGACAAGTGGAGAATGAATGGGTTTCAATGGTGCTGCCTAAAATAACTTGTTATTTTCTAGAGATGCACCGGATCCGGTTCCGGTTCCGGTTCCGGTTCCGGATCCGTCAGGATAATAGAGTTTTTCACAGGGTCCGGGTCCGGCAGGATCTTAAGCAGTGGATCCGGTATCCGGCATGTTACCTAAAAATCAGGGTCTGGTGCATGTCTAGCCAAGGCTTTTCAGTCTTTCACAACCCCAATCACTGCATGGAGTGAAATCCCTTTGGAAGCGGCTATTGCAGGCAGTGTGGCAATAAGCCAATGAGTCTAAAAAATAGTTTGCGCCAACGTAATAAAAAGTGCCCACGTGTGCGAGTAGACTATATGTTTCAACCCTTTTGTAGGATCCGGTATCCGGTTCCGGATCCGGCATGATCTTATTCAGTGGATCTGGTATCCGGCAGGATCCTAAAAATCAGGATCCGGTTCATCTCTAGTTTTTTCCACAACGGCGAATACTGCTATTGTGCAGTACTTACTGTTTATGCTCAATATGTGACTCAAAGTAATATTTTCACAGTAGTTGTCTGTTTTTTCGAAAAACAGTAGAATGCTGTTGCAGAATTGCCGTAAATAAACAGCTATTTGTTACAGTGTAAGATGGGTTTGGGATCACGTGTATTAGACTTAGGATATCCGAAATTGTGCCAACACTTCGCAAATTATCTTTGAATTACGCCGCGATTGATGCAGCCCCTTTATTCTGTTTGGGAACTCCGATATGCATATTATTTCACTCGAGGTTAAAAACGGAATGCATGCGCGTGGACACCAGCCCTGGCTAGCCCCACCATCCGTATTCTTTTCATTAGCTCTCTCCCACCATATCCCACAGGGCATAGGCTACAAGCTTTAATTGTATTGTCTTATGTGCATCAGTTTGCAATGGGAAGGACGGCGCAACCGTAGCATGACCACGTAGCTATGGAAAAACACTGACTATGTGACTGAGCTGTTCAGGTGAGAATCACACTTGAGCGTGGCGTGGTAGCAGGATTGACCGTGCACGCCGACGCTGTCGGTGTTAAGGCTGTGCCACCCGATACCCCGCTGCCCTCTCGCTGCCACAACGCCACGCCGTAGTGTATCTGCCCCAATGGTGCCCAGCATACAGTTTGGCCACACCGTCAGCGTGTTTTTTTTTTTCTCCGACTGTGGTGACGCATTCGGTCTAGGACTACTATTAAACTGGGTTGAGTCGGAGTAAGGACTAGGTTTTATGCGACGGCAGGTAGACCTTTGGCTTATTTCATGCTCCCGGTATGCAAAGACCACAAAAGAGCCAGGAAAGGAGCACAGGTTGTTCCCTCGTCGCTCAAAGTCTTCACTACACATTTGAATATGACTGGGGGTTGATTTTATGACACTGTATCAAAGTGGCAACCTCAAGTTATTTTACCTGGGGTCATATGCAGTCACATTTTTAATGTATAGGCAGAGAACAGCTTAATATTGTAAATGACATTATCTGGTATTATGATTATATTTGGTATATTTAACTGTTGTGTGATGTTTCTGCATTTGGTATTGTCTGGGCTTTTAACAATGTGTTTGCTGACATTGTGACATCTGTTTTAAGGCGTTTAATATGCTTATTTCTAAACTTGTTTTTTTTAGTTAGACAAAAGTTTTCCATACCAGAAGGCAAGAACTTGACTGTCACTGATGATGGTGGAACAGAAGTAGATGCCGATGTCTTTCCTGAATTGGTGTCCAATGATCTCTGTTTCGTCATTCATGATGCTCACTGTAACAAATAGCTGTTTATTTACGGCAATTCTGCAACAGCATTCTACTGTTTTTCGAAAAAACAGACAACTACTGTGAAAATATTACTTTGAGTCACATATTGAGCATAAACAGTAAGTACTGCACAATAGCAGTATTCGCCGTTGTGGAAAAAACTAGAGATGCACCGGATCCTGATTTTTAGGATCCTGCCGGATACCAGATCCACTGCTTAAGATCCTGCCGGATCCGGAACCGGATACCGGATCCTACAAAAGGGTTGAAACATATAGTCTACTCGCACATGTGGGCCCTTTTTATTACGTTGGCACAAACTATTTTAGACTCATTGGCTTATTGCCACACTGCCTGCAATAGCCGCTTCCAAAGGGATTTCACTCCATGCAGTGATTGGGGTTGTGAAAGACTGAAAAGCCTAGGCTAGACATGCACCAGACCCTGATTTTTAGGTAACATGCCGGATACCGGATCCACTGCTTAAGATCCTGCCGGACCCGGATCCTGTGAAAAACTCTATTATCCTGACGGATCCGGATCCGGAACCGGAACCAGATCCGGTGCATCTCTAGAAAATAACAAGTTATTTTAGGCAGCACCATTGAAACCCATTCATCCTCCACTTGTCCGTGATCACCATCAAACTTCAATACCACCTGAAGAACTGAAGTCATTCTGACTGGTTAAAGATTATCTGATATTGTCAAGCATGATGAAACAATTTCTAAGGAAACTACAATACTTAAAAAGTGCTTGATGCAGCAAAGTGTGAGTAGCACATGCATTTTGATAGTGATGAAAGTGTGAATGGCTGAAACATTTTAAGAACTTGTAACACTATTGAAACAAACAGCCCCATCTAAACCAATCTGCTAATCAGTGCCTGGCCTCACCTGAGTAGGGCTGTTATGCCATTATTCAATTACGGGCGTCACCTGCCAAGGGCCTGATGACTCTGGTCACATGGTACTCTTGCACCTGTATATAAATCTGGACTATCAACACTTCAGTTGCTTGCCTGCCTGCTGGCTGGCCTGCATGGCACAGCATAGCACTTGTTTGCCTACAAGCTTGCCTACAAGCATTGCTTTGAGAGCTAGCTTGTAGTGCTGCTTGTTTGCTGTGCTACTTGGTGCAAAATAATTTTTTAAAGACTGACCAATGCTATATTCATCATTGGCTCATCAAGAGATACAGTAAAAAGCCCACCTCGCACACTATCATTGTAACATAGCACTGCGTACTCTGAAATTGTATTCATGCCCACACTTTCAAAGGACCACCACAAACCATTTTCTCAATACAGCATAGCGCCATAGTATCATGCTCAAGGCACTCCAGTCATGGTGAACGATGGGAGGGTGGGGTGGTAACATGGCCAGGGTACCACAGTTATGGAGAATGATGGGTGGGTTGGGAAGTTGCCATGGCCATATTCATGAATACAACTATGACCCAGTATTTGCCTGTCATCACACAGTACAATTCAACTTTTTAACTGAAATGTACTGTTATTTTACTTATACTACTGCATAAATATTGTAGAGCACTTTTAGTTTAACAATACTAATACTGTGAACGTTCTGTATAGTACTGTTATTTAACAGTTCAATTGCTGCTGAAAAAATGTTATATACTGTGATACATTAAACAGCAATGAGCTGTATTTGATTTTTGGTGTAAAATAACAGTAGAATTACAGGTAAATATAATTGCCAGTAACTGCCGCTATTTTGCAGGGAAATTTTCTTAGAGTGCTGATTCAGGAGGTATGTGGTGTTGGTTGCATTGTTACACAATACAAAACAATGTTGGTAAAGGAGATGTGGAATATGTGCACCGTGTAATATTTTAGTAGTTTATGACTAGAATTCATGCTGCCCATTAACAAATAATAACTTTTTCATGAATACTTACCACCTCATTCCACCACAAGTATTATGACTGAAAATTACATTTTTCATAATATGAAAAGAGTATCCTCTCCATTGTCCATCATTATCTCCAGAAATGGACAGTTTTTTAGCTGCAAAACTTGCTGTACTAGTACATATTAGTTAATGCATTAAAGGAACAGACCACCCTTTTTTGATTTTCACATATTTGCAGTATTTCCAAGCATTATTTATGAATGTGCATATAATTTTCGTCTATGTGTTTGCATTGCCCCGTTTAACAGTATAGCCACATTAGGCATAGCAATGCAAGTCTATGGTACAAAACAATCAAATGTACTTATAAACCAAAAAAGTTGTTTGAAAAGAGAAAAAACTTTTCTTCACCAAGGCACTCCAAAAAGTATAGTTAAAATGTCTTTATTATTATGACATGTCCATTAAGGACTTTTAAAATTGCAATTTTAAAAGTCCTTAATGGACATGTCATAATAATAAAGACATTTTAACTATACTTTTTGGAGTGCCTTGGTGAAGAAAAGTTTTTTCTCTTTTCAAACAACTTTTTTGACATTGAACCTTGAACCAAAGAGCACCCACAAAAATACTTTTTTCATATTTCTAAAGGGACTGAGCACGCTCTGACTTCCAAACATTGTTACTTATAAACCATTTTAAAATTAATGTAAAATTCACCCGAGTGTAAAACGGCAATTTAATTCCGTCCAGTGACCACTTGTGGCTTGATGCTAAAGATACCAGTTACTTCCAGTGATTATGCTAAGCTATGCTAATAATTCTGATCCAATAAATCTAAGTACTGAAAACACTGAGACGAAAATGATATGCACATTCATGAATAATGTTGGGAAATACTGCAAATATGTGAAAATCAAAAAAGGGTGGTCTGTTCCTTTAAATATTCATGAAAAGATCCAATTTGGCAGACTGCACAGTTTCAATGAGGAGTATAGTTGCAATACCTACCCTGATCACCATCCTACTCAGTGCACCTTTAAACTAAATGTAAGTTACAATGTGTAATTGCATTTTTGTTTTATTTCTGTTTTGCTAGAGTTTTCTCTCAGCGAGTCCTCCAGCCTCACTGATACATGCTCATTGACAAGCAGCCAGGATAGCATGGCTGAAGTAAGCCTCTGTAAACAAGCACGTTTGGAAGAAGAGTTGCTACAGAGTGTCCCAGCCAGAGATGTGAGGATGCAGTTTTTTATTTACAGAATAGCCTGCATTGTTGGATTTTATATCTGTTTTGTGAAGTTGTGTGTATGCTAATTTAAGAAAATTATCTAGAGAAGAGGGCAGAGAATTACCTAATTCACCTGTACACTTATGTTAGCTGCTATTGATGCATGTCTTTGCCAATTATTTCAGCTTGTGAAAAAGGTGTTGTTGGATAAACCTGGTGGAGCAGCAGTCCTGAAGGAGTATGAGGACACTGGAAGTATTTGTGACAGTTCCAGGCGACAAATGGTCAACATTTTAGCTGCACACATGACTGAAACCGAAGGGTACGGAAGCCTGAAATTATTTTCATACTTAAGGGTTGAGATGCAAGGCCCCCTAATAGCCATGATACAAATACTCTGTTTATTTATTTTTTTAAAGGGAGAGGGGCTGAATTGTAAATATTCTAAATTCAGAGATACAGCCTATTCTTTGTAAACCAATCACACATGCACTTAGAAAGTTGTGGGCCTCAGTCCTTCTTTTACATTGTCTTTCTAGTACTCTAATATTATTGTAATGTTCACTGTTTTTCAGGAGAGTTCCACAACGGCTGACAAGGGAGAAATATGCCCTTGGTATCATAACCTTGTTCCCATCTCTGAAAGACCCATTGTCTAGGAAAGGCTATGTAAGTTGAAGGAAACGTTTTGCATTTTTTCATGGTGATTGCCATTTCAATTTGGACATTGATAAAGAATGTATTGTAATATGTTCTTCTCAGTGTGTTGCTTCTGTTTAACGTCAGTGATGCCAGCAGATGTTATGGTTTAAAGAGGTGGTCTGTGTGGATGTTTGTACGGGATGGAATGTGTGATGATGCAAGTGGCAGTGTACCTAATAGTGTAGGTTGAGAAGTCAAGTCACACTTATCAACCCCAAACTGCTACCAAACAAAATAGGCAAAGGATTAAAAAAAGATGAAAAAAATAATGACGGTTATCTGGCCTAACAGTGGTTCTGTAATCCTTCGTTAGGAACACTTCTATGATGCCCAAAGTGGGTCGGGTTTCCTGGCCTGGCGGCTGAAGACGATCCAGAGGAAGACGAAGCTTCACTCTCCAACTCCAAATAACCCCAAGACTATGACAGGAGGGCCGACATGCGCCAGGGACATCGGCCAGGGCGGTGAGCAGGATGAATCGTGCAAGGAGGCCATTTCCCTCATGACCCACACGAATGACGATGACATCATCTTCCAGAAGATGCGCGAAACCTTTGCATATAGGCAGAAACTTATCCGCAGCCCAGACACTTCGGCCAGCGTTCTGTCGGTTTTCCCGAGATTGTTGGACACGAAAGGATTGGTAAGTGGTATTGCTAATTATATTGTTTAATATTGACCATTTATTGTAAGGGTCGATTCTCAAACAAGGTAAAATGTATTTTTAGTCGTTTATTCTCAATGTATGCTGGCTCTTCATATTTTTATGAATATTTACGAAGTTTTGGCAATTAACTATTTTTCTTCTTGTCTCTGAAATTTATAATGAATACCAAGACATTGGTGGTGACGGTAAATATACAGAAGAAACACATTTGTGAATGGGCAGCATACATTCTTGAAGTAAATGACTAAATCATTAAATGCTCTACCCTTCAGAAGTTTGCAACAACACTTTGAGAGCTACACATCTCAACAAATATAATCCTAGTATATTGCTGTACTCATTGCTGCCTGCGCTACTAGGCTATATATTGTTGTATTCTGTACCTCTTAATTATTTCTTGCTTTGCATATCCCTTTACATCTGCTCTGTGTAATGTAATGTAGTTCTAAGTTGTATTCTTTCATGTCGTACTGTAGGTTCTTCAAGATTTCAGCCTCCTTTTTGGATCAGAGATATCCACCAGGCTTCTTGAAAGGTGGCCTTCCTACAAGCCCAAGCTCATCAAAGAAGCATCGTCACTTGCCCAAACACCACTGTTGCAGCGACTGTTGCAGTCGGCCAGGGAGGAGCCAGTGTTGTCATCTGCAGACAACTTGCAAGGTAACAATTCCTCACCTCAACCCCAACCCCAACCCATTGATGTCTAAAGCACCGGCAAAAAACACATACTAAATGCCTAAGCCCATGTTGGGAAGGTTGCCGCCAGCCTGTAAAATTAGATTTAAAAATAAATTGCATTTAAACCCTCATCTTGCACAAGAATGTGTTCATTCAGCTGTTATCTATCCACATTTTTATTAAAAAAGCTAAAATACCAAGACCCTGACTGCAGCGTATATGTCTCCAGGCACCAAAGCTCAAGCAACATGAGTCATCAGGCTAAAATGGGTTAATCTATTTGTTTATTAGTTCATTTTTCATGTCTTCACACAAATGAAATGCGGTTTGGACTGTCATATTGTAGAGTTTCTTTTGCATGCCTAGTAATGTTCATTATTGATGCCTCACCTTCAAACCCTACCCTCAATTCAGGATGGGACAGTGATATGTCTACACTACTCCTGCTCTTGCACATCCTGTCACCTCAGTCTACTGGGAGGAAGAGGACCTACAAGATCAGCACAAGTCGAGCAATGGACAATCTCGTGGTGTTTCACAAGGTGTGTGATATCTGTGTACACAGTGTTGTCCCTGAAATTTCACATGGTGTGTGATTTCTCTGTACAGTGTTGTACCTGAAATTTCACATGGTGTGTGATTTGTGCACACAGTTTTGTCCCTGAAAGGAAATGTAATACATTTGAACATGATCTTGATGCATTTTTTCTTTTTTCTTCTTCTCTGTTACTTCTAGTCATGCCAGAGCCTTGATGAGCACCTTGATGCAGATGACCGTCGACAGCCATATCTGCTTGCTTCAGGACTCCACAAGAAAGCCATCAGCAACTACTACATCGTCATGGATAAGAAGCTAATTCCTTGCCAAGGAAACACTTCTCTGGCGGCATTCGACGAGCTCTTCAAGGTCCATTTTGTTTTCAGTTTGAGCTATGATGAGAGTCTCCACACAATGTTCACCTTCCTTCAGACCACGGTGTACAACATCGACGTGGGAAGTACCAGAGAGTCTCCTAAAGTAAGAGAACTGAGAGCAAAGCTGATGAATGATCATGTTTAGGTGCTATGTTTGTAAGTCACTTCATAGTTCAGGAAGTTACCTGATACAACACCTTAAACTTTTACATGGCTTGTATCCTGGCAAGAAGTTAAATTTGTTATGCGCACAGGATGGTTGCTCTTTGGAGTTCAAAAGTTACTCTGGTTTCCGTAAGCATCTTAAACGCTGGCACAGTGACCACAGTGACGATGCTGAACCAAGTTCTTCACATGAACTATCCTTTGGTACGCCGGCTCTGCCCCTGGATAGAAGTTTCTCTCCTGAGGAATCTTTGAACTTGCCTCAAAACTTGAGTGAAAATGGACATTCTTCAGAATGCAATCCGAATGGACGCTCTGTTAACTCAAAAGACATGTGTGGTGCCATTATTTCGAAGTTACAAGGCGGTGGGTGTTCAACCAGTTTAATTTTATCAGTCATAGAAAGTATGGAGGAATATGTCGACTACATGCACATGGACATCAAGGATCAGGTCTTAGAGGTTGTTCCAGACTCTAACCCAAGTAGAGAGCCAGTGGAGGCTGTGTTTAACCACTTAAAAAATCATTTTTCTGATCTCAACACAGAAAGTAAATGGAGCAAATATTTCTGTTCAAAATGGGGAGTTGTACAACCTGTAGAGGTCCATTTAGGAGTAAGATATGACTCTAAGATAAACAAAGTATCTGGGCTTTATGAACAATTACCTGTCAATGACAACTTTGTCTACATACTTTGTTTATCTTAGAGTCATATCTTACTCCTAAATGGACCTCTACAGGTTGCAGATCCAGGTTTATTATGATGAGTTCGAAACCGGGAATCCTCTTGGATCTAGGCAGGGGGTCCATAATGGGTAACACTTTATTTTAGGGATACATCTATTAGCACTAATACATACAATATTAATGCCTGTGTAAGTAACTTGTAAGGCATGTACTAAGCAAAACAAGACAGTTGTTAAGCATGTATTCACAAATGTCTTGTTCATGCCCAATTAGGGATTTATTACTAATATAACGTTAGTAAGGACCAGTAAGCCTATATTTCTATTTATTAGTAAGTAGTAAGTGGCAGAATACAATGTGTAGAAGCGCCCGACACACTGTGTGAACAAACCCTGAACAGTGTGAAAACAGATGTGGAATAGGGGTCCCTATTCTATAGTGGTGCATTGCTCAACCCAGATGGCTTAGGGCCCCCACACCACCCAGATCCACACTACCTAGCCCCCCCATATCAGCAAAGTGTAAGGGTATATGAAATAACTCTTACAATTTTAGCTGAGTCATCCAATTTTCCCTTCTTCATATTTATTCAGGGAAGGTCACAGGAGCCATTATATAGCAAGGATTGAACGTACACTTGTCAATGGCGGTGGGTTGGTGAGATGTAATTTTTTTTCATGTACCACTGAGTTTTAATTGTAACCCCCCCCCCAAAAAAAATAAATGCAGAACATTAGAATATTAGTTTTGAAGCGAAAATAAACTATTATTTTGTGATAATTAAGTTAATGTTTGAGAACATTAGCTTCAAGAAGTGCAGTGCATGATGGGTACGCAATCTAGGCCAACAGACAACCTACCCAGCTCTGAGCCTACCTACGTCCTTAGCTCCTCCCCTCACTCGTGCAATTTAGTTGCTATCCAAACAATTTGCCATGTACGTAACAACAGAACTATTATCATTGCTGCATTGGCCATGCATTGCATATCTGACTAAGGGCGTACCCATCATGCACTGCACTTCTTGGAGCTAAGTTTCTTAAACATTAACTTATTTATCACAAAGGAACAGCTTAGTTTCGCTTCCAAACTATTTCTCATTGTTATATTCTGCATTTATTGTACGTTTTTTACATTTAAAACTAATTGGTGTATGAAAAAAGTAACATCTCACCACCCCACCGTCATTGAGAAATTTACGTCCAATCCTTGCTATATAATCCTTCCTATGACACAATGGTACACTGAGTGAAATGAGTGAGATCTGCATATCTCATTAGATGCAGATTCAGATAGATTCTTACACTTTGCTTCCCGGGGGGGCTGGGTAGAGTGGGGGCCCTAGGTAGTGCATGGGCCCTAGGTAGTGCGGGAGCCCTAAGCAATCTGGGGTGAGCAATGCATCACTTTAGAATAGGGACCCTTATTCCACATCTGTTTTCACACTGTTCAGGGTTTATTCACACAGTTTACCAGGAGCTTATACACATTAGATTAAATGACATCTCACCACCCACCGTCATTGATAACTTTACGTCCAATCCTTGCTATATAATGCTTCCAATTACTCATTAACATAATGAGTAGAATAAGTGAGATCTTCATACCTACTGAGACTAATGTAGACTCTGAAATGTTCTTACACTTTGCTTCCCGGGGGGGGCCTAGGCAGTGCGGGGGCCCTAAGCCATCTGGGCTGAGCAATGCATCACTTTAGAATAGGGACCCTTATTCCACATCTGTTTTCACACTGTTCAGGGTTTGTTCACACAGTGTACCAGGAGCTTATACACATTGTATTCTGGCCCTTACAGCTTACTCATAAATAGAAATCTAGGTCTACTAGGTCCTTACTAAGGTTATATTGGTAATAAATCCCTTATTGTGCAAGAACAAGATATTTGCGAATAAATGTCTAACAACTGTCTTATTTTGCTTAGTACATGCCTTGCAAGTTACTTAAACAGGCATTAATATTGTATGTATTAGTGCTAATAGATGTATCCCTAAAATAAAGCGTTACCAGTTGGGATGTTTATACCGTATATTACCAAATAGTAGCCCGGGCGTTTATTTCACAAAATCGATTTGGAGACCGGGCGTTTAAAAGAAGCAGGCGGTTATTTGCACAAGGCTCTTATTTATTTTTGCACCAGCCTGCACCAGGCCATTATTTGGTTACAATGGTTACTGTCCAGTATTTTTTGTACAAAAAAAATTAAATGTAAAAGCTATTGTAAACATATCAATATTGTATCAATAAACAAGAAATCAACATGAGGTAGGCTATCAAAAGACAGGAGATCAACAAGGCCTCAACATGGCAGTAGTGCAACAATTGTCAAATAGAATAGCAATACTAAAAATAAATACACTTTTTAAATAAAGCAGCAAATAAAATTATGGTACCAAGTTTTTTTCAAATTATCCAAATAACAGCCGGTGGGCGGCTATTTGGACATAGGCGGTTATTCGGAAGAGGCGGTTAATTCACAAAATGGGGTCAGACCCTGGGCGGCTA
Organism: Engraulis encrasicolus; assembly: GCF_034702125.1. NCBI lineage: Eukaryota > Metazoa > Chordata > Actinopteri > Clupeiformes > Engraulidae > Engraulis > Engraulis encrasicolus. The sequence goes on along the minus strand of NC_085869.1, from coordinate 443,707 downwards.
TTAGGACATGGGCGGTTATTTGCCCAAGGGCGTTTATTTGGTAATATACGGTATTTTACATTAACCCTTTAACGCATAACATGGGTCTAAATAGACCCGGCTGAGTTTAAAATTTCTATATCTTTGTAAGAATGCAATTTTCTTACTCAGCACTCCATGAATTCCTCAATTTACTTGTTTTTGTCCCTTAGATGACGTAATTTATTTTTATGCATCATAACTTTTTGCGTGAAAACACTTTTTTTGTTACTACCCCTTTAACGCATAACATGGGTCTAAATAGACCCACATTCATTTCCTATGTAATTTCATCACAAGCTTAATGTCTCTTAGCCATATTGAAAAGGGATTTTGATTCTTTTACTAAAAGTCCAACTTTTTATCATTTATGCAGTATTAACTCCCAACATCAATACTTACTTTAAATACTTGATGGTTATTCTTTGATATAGAAGTCATTTTATATAACTATATGATATTTAGACACATGGGTCTAAATAGACCCGCATTCATTTCCTATGTAATTTCATCACAAGCTTAATGTCTCTTAGCCATATTGAGAAAGGATTTTGATTCTTTTACTAAAAATTCAACTTTTTGTCATTTATGGAGTATTAACTCCCAACATTAATACTTAATTCAAATACTTTATGGTTATTCTTTGAAATAGACATCTTTTTATACAATTATATGATATTTACACACATGAGTAAAAAATGATCCGCATTCATTTTTTATATACAGAATTATTAGGCAAACATGTTTTTTGACCATATTGTCTTTTTTATGCTTATTTTCCAACATCAATCTATATGAACTTGAAAACCTATCGCATTTAAGCATTCCAGGCCATGCATATTTGTATAAAAATATGGGGCTGTGGTCGAAGGTGCCCAACACCTTATATCAGGTGTGCATAATTATTAGGCAACTTTGTTGTCTTCTTGGAAAATGGGCCACAAAATAGATCTAACAAACTCTCAAAAAAAATTCGATAAACAATTTTGAAGTCTTCTAGAGGGATGTGGCTGTCATGAAATTGGCTAGATGTTGGTCACTTAACCACAGAATTATGAAATGCATCATTACAAAGTCATCAGTCTCATAAGAAATGTCAGCCAAAAATTGAGAAGAATTTAAGGTGGAGCTACAAAAAAGTATTACCCTGCAGTCCTATAATATTACACAACAGAAACCTACACCAAGTGTCCAGAAGAACAGGGCATTGAGCACTCAGAGATATGGCCAAGGTAAGAAGGGATGACACTAGACAAGTTAATTAAGTCAAGACTGGGTCAAAAATACCTGGGGACAGAGTTTTCAAAGTTAGGCCTATATGGACTTGGGAAAGTGACTCTTGACAGACAGGGTGGATGAGCCCATGGCTGGATCATTGAGAGGAAAACATTTGCATCTTTTGAAGACCGTGGTATTTATGCTGTACTTTGCTGGCATTTGAGTGGAACTCAGGAACTCATGTAAGTGTGCACATTGCTGATCTAGCCATAGACTCATCTACCTGGTCCATTAACAGTCACCTTCACTAGTTCATAAAACCATTGAAAAAACTGTCTAAAGACATTTCTTGACCCAGTCTTGACTTAAGGTTCTTGTTGAGTGGTCTTCAGGTTTCAGCCTGTTTTACCTTGGTCATGTATCTGAGTGCTGAATACAATGTTCTTGTGGACACTCAATGTAGGTTTCAGTTCTGGAATATAACAGCACTGCAGGTAATACTTTTGTGGTAGTTTCATCTTCAATTCTTCTAAATCTGGTAGTGACTTTGTGAGCTCATGTCATGCGACACTGATGGCTTTGTAACAGTGCTTTAGACGGATGGGACCAATATTTCAAGACAGCCACACCCCTCTGGAAGACATCAAAATTGTTTATAGTATTTTTGGAGTTTGTTAGATGTCTTTTGTGGCATATTTTCCCATAGGAAAGCAAAGTTGCCTAATAATTATGTGCATTAATTATGTGATTACTTTTAGAAAGATTTATGGGATAAAATGTATTGGTTTTAGAAGTTGTGTGAGAGAATACATGATTAATGCTCAGAAATACATTGGAAAAGAATGCGGGTCTATTTAGACCCATGTTATGCGTTAGTGTGAGTCCAATGGCTTATGCATTAAAGGGTTAAGAAACCTTCCACCGCATCTCAATTCATCTTTGATGAATATTCATCTTGTCTCTCTGTTTCATGCTCAAGATGTCAAAAAATATGGCCTAGATAAAATACTTGCACCATTTGTAGATGATATTAAAAAGCTGGAGGTTAGTGGAATGAAAGTGTCATTTACTGATACAGTTCTGTTTGGGACAATATCACAGATAACAGGTGACAATTTGGGCCTGAATGGAATTCTTGGGTATGTAGAGTCCTTTTCTGCAACATACTATTGCAGATTATGTTTAACGGACAAGGACACAGCTCAGACTGTATTCAGTGAACATGACCCACGAGTTTTATTGCGATCAAAGGAGTCAAATGAGCAGCGCTACAAACATCTGAAGGATTCTGGTGATGGTTCATGTTATGGAATTAAACATAACAGCATTCTTAATCAGTTAAAATATTTCAATGTTGCTGATAATGTTGTCGTTGACATAATGCATGATCTGCTTGAGGGCGTGGCACAATATGAAGTTAGGCTTCTGTTTGACTATCTAGCTAAGAATTTCACTACCACAGAGCACATCCTGTTGAGAGTTTATGGGTACAGTTATGGATATTTGGATAGGAAAAACAGGCCCACAAAGATAAATATACAGGGTAATCGGCTAGGTCTTAACGCAAGTCAAATGATGTGTCTTTTGAGAAACATTCCCCTCATTTTTGGCAACATTGTGCCAGAGGGAAACACTAATTGGAATTTACTATTATTACTTCTTGATATTGTTAACATTGTCTTTTCTACTAGCATCTCTGAGGGCATGACTGTATATTTGGGGTCTCTTATTGCAGAACATCACAGATTATTTAAGGAGCTTTACCCAACTCAAAATTTGATCCCAAAGCATCACCTAATGATTCATTATCCTGGTGTGATTAGAAAAATAGGTCCTTTGATTCATGTTTGGACTATGAGATACGAAGGAAAACACCGGTTCTTTAAGAACAGCATTAAAAATTTCAAAAACGTGACAAAATGTTTAGCACAGAAGCATCAGTTAGCCATTGCCTATCATTGGGAGTCACTTGGTGCTAGAGGTATTGAGTCAGGTCCAGTAAAAGCTCAAACACTGAGCGAATCGGATTATGATCAACTAATTTGTGAACACTTTCAGATGGACAGGCTTACTACTGTGTCTTCCACGTCATGGGTGAAATGTAACGGGCTTGAATATCATCTTGGAGCTATTGTTTGTGTCGATGTGGAAGATGAGGTGCCAGTGTTTGGGAAAATTATGGTAATAATTCTCAACAATGCTGAGATCCATTTTGTTGTCATGGAAACGAAGACTGTTTATGTCGAGCACCTTCATGCATTTCAGGTCGAAGAATGTAACCACTTTTATATAGTTAAGAAAGATGATCTGCACCACAGCAAACCATTTGATGTTCAGATGTCCTATGGGTGCGATGCTTTGTTCTATGTTGTCCCAGATTGCTGTCTCTTCTGAGCACAATGTGATCAAAATAAAACAACAATGTGTAATATTGCATTCTTTTGTATGTATTTTTAATTGATGCTGTAATTAGTTTGCTTAAGCCTTAACCATACTTTTGGCCCAGAAGAATTATATTGTTAAAAGACAAAAAATAAAGGAGATATTGATCACCAGGTTAGTGAGGATGTAACACTGTTTTATAGTAAGAAATTAACACTGTTGGAGTAGGCTTTCAATTAAGATTCAACAATGTCATGGTGTTAAAATGCCACCATGTTAGTGTTACTGTGAACACTAACCTGTAGTTAAAAAGTGACACTGTTAGAGTAAGGCTATCAATAATTCAACAATCATCTGGTGTTAATACCTAACTCTTACAGTGTTAACATCCTTACACTGAGTTAGTGTTGTATTTATAACACTGCCAAAAGTGTTAAATTAACACTGACACAGTGGTCCCCATATATACACTGGGAAAGTGTTAAAATTGACTCTGTTGGTGTTAAAATTCCAAATGGGAATTTGCTGTGTACATACATACATACATACATACATACATACATACATACATACATACATACATACATACATACATACATACATACATACATACATACATACATACATACATACATACATACATACATGCATACAGTGTGCACAGCAAAACTGGAAGTGTTATTTTGAGTTGACTTTACTGGTGTTAATTATTCTGGTGTGAATGGGAGTCACTGGGTGTTGATTGTGGTGTTACTTTAACACTGGGAGTGCTTAAAAAGCTCTGCGCACTGTGTTGTTTCAAAGAGTTAACTGCCTAACACTGATTGAGAGTGACATTCCACATCCGGTTCTTTCATCTGCACAGTAAAAACTTACAAGGATTTCAGAGTAATTTACTGTTCTGGTACACTATGCTACTGTGATGGTCACACGGCACACAGCAAATTAGTTTGAAATCATTGTATCACTTGCCATTTCTCACCTAACTTGCACATCACAGTATTGTACTGTGCTCTTCAAGGATAACCAGCATGCCAAAGTGATAAAGTAGGAAACATCACAGTAAACTACTGTGTGGGCGGAGAATCTATTGAATTATTAGTGCATTGGGGCACAACTTCAGTCATAGACAGGTTGGACTATTCATTACAATCACACCTTTCATTGACATTTTCAGCAAATTATTTCATTCTTAATGTCTTGTGATATACATGTATACACCCATCATCAGTTGACTACGTGTTCCTCACTCTCTGTCAAATGACAGGAGAATGAGCTTTTATATATTGGGAGATATACATGACCATCTTCATGACGGTGGGAATATGGTCATTTTTCTTGTGTACCACTTTAAATAGTACAACCCCTACAATAAACACAGAATATAACAAGGAGTAATATTTTGAAGCACACTTAAGATATTCCATCCAGATAAATGGCTCTCCATATGTGCATTGCATGATGGGACACGATCTGAAGCCCATATGTCCTAAGCCCCTCCCCCTCAGGTTGTACATATTGACATGAGGAAGTGAGAAAAAAGGAGATGACCAAGCATGGGAAGACATGTAGCAAATAGTTTGCTGTAAATGTCCATGAAATGTCTGAAGGCCCAGGTTGTGTGATGTGGCAGCCTTGGCCTAATGGTTAGGAAGGTGGACTTAAATTCAGTGAGTTGCAAGTTCTAATCCCTCCAAACCCTACATTGCCCTAGGGACAGCAACCAACATTGTATATTTGTGTATCACTTTGAGTAAAGGCGTCAGCCCTCAACCCAACTGACATGCCTTCCCATTGAACTTTCGCCCACTTCAAGTGTGTAACAATATCTTACTGTGAACTCACAGGGAGTTACTGGCTACTAATTGCATTCATTTCACAGTAACATATTGTGAATTCGTCATATCACAATTAACTACTGTAAAGGCGTCAACCTTCAACCCAACTGACATGCCTCCCCATTGAACTTTCGCCCACTTCAAGTGTGTAACAATATCTTACTGTGAACTCACAGGGAGTTACTGGCTACTAATTGCATTCATTTCACAGTAACATACTGTGACATTCTGCCATAATTTGTTACTGTGAAATCCAGAGAGACTTTTCGTCATATCACAGTTAACTACTGTGCGGTTATAACAGGTGCTTCGTGGCTCTAGGCCATGATTGGGTGCATTATGTGGCTGCCTTGGCCTAATGGTTAGGGAGGTGGACTTAAAATCAGAGAGTTGCAGGTTCTAATCCCTCCTAACCCGGCATTACCCTAGGGACAGTAACCAGTGTTGCATATCTGTATGTCACTTTGGGTTGCTCCTGGCCATGATTGATTGTTATTACTAATTGATAGTAATACTAAGGTATATGATTGGAAATGTTGCTGGTTCTGCTTCCAATAAATTAAGTTGCAACCAATGTGCTACACAAACACTTTCTTAAGTTGGCACCTGCTAATGCCTTTGGCTTGGATGTGCACGCCAAAACTCCAGCATCCAATTTTAAATCAGAATATTGCCACCTAGTAAACAAAATTAGGCTATCTTGTGAAGTGCCATTGCACAATTGAAAGTCAAATGCTGCATGACATGATTGACATTGCCTACCATCAACCAGGAACAATGGTAGTGCCCAATCAATCTGTCAATTAGTACCTGACCTCACTTGAGTACATAGGACTGTTACAAGTTCATTGAATTACTACCTGCAGCTGCCACATGCCTGATTACTCTGGTCACATGGTTAACTTTCACCTCTATATAAACTCAGACTGTCACAATGCTTGAGTTGCTTGCCTAAATGACTGGTTCGCTGGCTCTCTGTCCGGCTTGTTGGTTAGTGAGCTAACTGACCGACCAACTGACTGTTTGTTGGCCATCTGGTTGGCTGGCTAACTGACTCTTTTGGTTGACTGGATGGCTGGTTTGTTAGCTGGCTAGCCATACAGCTGACTTGTTTGTTGGTTAGTTGGCTGACTAAATGAGTGTTAGTTGGTTAGCCGGCTCTTTGGCTGGCTAGCTGACAACTGACTCTTTTGGTTGGCCGGTGGCCTGGTTTGTTGGCTGGCTAGCTATTTAGTTGGTAGTGAGTATTGTGGTAGCAGGTATCCTTTTTGGAGTGTTGCTTACTTGATTAGGAAATTTCAGGTCTGTCTAATTATGCTCAACCAGAGTATTCTATGCACACTGGTTAATGTACTATCATCCAGGAGACTACAACTATCAAATGGTAATAATATTGCACATATTGCAGATACTTGAGTTTCTCTGTGGTTATGGATAATTCGGTCTACCAATTCAATAGAGCAGTGTGATGGGCTGGTTCCATGCCACAGTTGTCTCAGTCATGGTGGGGAATGGGAGGTGCCACAATTTAATAATTTAATTTAGATTGTATATTTCATGTACTGTATGTAAATGTGCACTCAACGCTGTACAGAATCTGAACATTTTAGAAAAAGCAGTATTTATTGTATAACATAACACCAATTAGTGTTACATGGTAACCCCTATAGTGAGTTGAGCTAAGCTAATTCAACACTCAAATGTGTTAAAATAGAACACTGTGGGTGTTCAGATGTTTCACTTAAAGTGAAAAGCTTTAACACTAATTGGTGAGGAATTCAACACTCAAATGTGTTAAAAATAGAACACTGTGGGTGTTAAGATGTTAACACATAAAGTGAAAAATTGGTGTGAAAAATACACTAGAATAGAGTTAAAATTTAACACTGTGGGTGTTAAAGAAGTAACACTGAAATAGAGTTAAACTATTTACACTATCCATAGTGTTGATTTAACTCGGAACCGGTGAGCATTATATAAACTCAGGAAAAGTGTTAAATTTAACTCTATGGGAGTTGATTTAACACCGGCCGATTTGCTGTGTACATAAATCATTGCCTCCTCCATCCCCTCCCTCTCACTCTCTTACTCATTCGCTCCCAGATTGATTGCTGCCCGTGTGACGGAGGTCTTCTTGCTCCTGTTCGTCCCCCTCAGTGCGAGAATGTGCAACCTCGTCAACTACATCAGTTTGGAAATGGAACTGCGATACCGCTGGACTTAAAGGGGTATGCCACTATTTTGGGGCTTAATACACTTTAAATCGTTGGCCAGGGTTCATAAAGTTGGTAAAGTATCTTAGTTTTCATGTTAAGCGTTGTCTTGCTTTAAGACAAGTTAAAAGAGGGAATATGTCGCTTAGCTAGTGCAAGTCAATGGATCATTGGATCAATGGATACATTGACTTTCACTAGCTTAGCGACATATTCCTTCTTTTAACTTGTCTTAAAGCAAGGCAATGCTTAACATGAAAAATAAGACACTTTACCACCTTTATAAACCCCAGTCAACGATTTTAACTGTAGTAAGCCCCAAAATAGTGGCATACCCCTTTAAGGACCAGTCCCCCAGCCCAACGGCATCGACACTGTATGAGGATCAGGGAGGGAGGTTTACTAACGTTCCAGGCCAACTCTGCTAGTTAGCCTCCGTTACACTCTTCCCCTTAAACCTCATTGCTGATCCGGGTCACGGCACCACTGTGTATTTACTAATTAATACCCAACTTCTATATTATTATCACTATTACATACTTGGTTATTGTTGTTAGTTAATTGGGCTCAAGACAGCCATGAGTGGAGGGCGCTGTGGCGCAGCGCGCTAAGCCCCCTGCACTTGGGCTTGCATGCCCATGTGGACCCGGTTCGAGTCCGGACGGGGTCATTTCCCAACCCTTCCTCATCTCTCTCCTCACTCACCTCCTGTCACACCTTCACTGTCCTATCCGAAGTAAAGGCCCAAAAAGGCCATAAATATAGCTTAAAAAATACAGCCATGAGCATCAGCAGACGAAACAGGAAGAGAACACCGGAAGCTAGAAAGTCACTGGAGAAGAGGTCCATTTGCCAAGAGATTACCAATTTATGGTACATTGCAAGTGAGAAGAGCAATTCAGTTAACCCTTAGAATACCATAGTATAACATAAGTGCCTTTAGCATCAGGGCTTTAGTGCCCATCTGCCAAAGCGCATCCCCAGCTGTCCCCAGCTCTTCTAAGTGAGAAGGCACAAGGCCCAGCTCCGAACCTAAACCTATCCTTGTCCTAACCGCTACCTCAACAGCAGGCTGAGAACAGTATTTAAACCCCACATGATGTCATCATCTTAAATGTTCAAGTCCCAACAAGGACAAAACATCAGTAACAAACAAAACATCAGTACCAAACTCAGTACAAGAATACATTCACAAACTGGTCAGCATATGGTCTTGAGCCAAACATGGTTGTGTCTTCTCCACTGAGTGTTGCATCGTCTAGACCTAATGTCTGTGGCTAGTCGCCTGACCAAATCACTAACTCCAGCCCCAGTGGCTTGTGTGATAGTCGACACCTTTGTAGCTAAGTTTACGACAGGGCAGCTGTCCTAAGCACCCAACTCTAGGCCCCAGAACTACACCGAAACCCATAGGCCTACACAGTTAGCAAAAACTATACCATTTTACAGAACATGATATTATGTCATTTTACAATAAATTAATGGTGAATATATTTAGTACTTTTTAGCATCAAAAATGTAATTTTGACAAAAGGCAACTGCTACAGAATAAAACTTCTAGATTAGTTGCCTAATAGAGAAATACTGCATCAAACAGCAACACTGTTTAATATTTCAGAACTGGCCAGCACAATACGAAAAGTTGCATTTTGGAAAACAACAATACCGTATTAGCCCGAATATAAGACGATCCTGATTATAAGACGACCCCCCATTTTCAGGCTCATGTTTTGGGGAAAAAAGATTTTTGAAGACTTAATTTTGTTTTACATTGGAAACTTTTCTCAAAATGCAGTTTTTAATTTGTTGGAAAATCTGAGGCTTTTTACAAAGAACAAATTTCACAATATAATGTTCATGGAATTTCCATGATATAAGACCACAGATGGCTACTCATATCCTTTTCCTTTCTTTACTCACTTCACCTGTCAAGCGCCAATAGGCACCTACAGGCTACAGCCGCCTGGGCCCGCCTGTTTAAAGTGCAACGCAACATAGCCTACACTCAGAGCATTAGTCTGTGCCAGCCAGGCCAGTCCAGTGGAGATACACTCTAAGAAAATTTCCCTGCAAAATAACGGCAGTTACTGGCAATTATATTTACCTGTAATTCTACTGTTATTTCACACCAAAAATCAAATACAGCTCATTGCTGTTTAATGTATCACAGTATATGACATTTTTTCAGCAGCAATTGAACTGTTAAATAACAGTACTCTACAGAAAAATAACAGTACATTTCAGTTAAAAAGTTGAATTGTACTGTGTGATGACAGGCAAATACTGGGTAATAGTTGTATTCATGAATATGGCCATAGCAACTTCCCACCCCACCCATCATTCTCCATAACTGTGGTACCCTGGCCATGTTACCACCCCACCCTCCCATCGTTCACCATGACTGGAGTGCCTTGAGCATGATACTATGTCGCTATGCTGTATTGAGAATATGGTTTGCGGTGGTCCTTTGAAAGTGTGGGCATGAATAAAATTTCAGAGTACGCAGTGCTATGTTACAATGATAGTGTGCAAGGTGGGCTTTTTACTGTATCTCTTGAAGAGCCAATGATGAATATAGCATTGGTCAGTCTTTAAAAAAATATTTTACACCAAGTAGCACAGCAAACAAGCAGCACTACAAGCTAGCTCTCAAAGCAATGCCTAATTTGCAGCAGGCACATTATATGCAACAATGCCACAAATGATGCCACATACAGCAAGCTTTCACAAAGAGGAAAGTGTGCAAGCATGTAAGCAAGCTTGTAGGCAAGCTTGTAGGCAAACAAGTGCTATGCTGTGCCATGCAGGCCAGCCAGCAGGCAGGCAAGCAACTGAAGTGTTGATAGTCCAGATTTATATACAGGTGCAAGAGTACCATGTGACCAGAGTCATCAGGCCCTTGGCAGGTGACGCCCGTAATTGAATAATGGCATAACAGCCCTACTCAGGTGAGGCCAGGCACTGATTAGCAGATTGGTTTAGATGGGGCTGCTTGTTGCAAGAGTGTTACAAGTTCTTAAAATGTTTCAGCCATTCACACTTTCATCACTATCAAAATGCATGTGCTACTCACACTTTGCTGCATCAAGCACTTTTTAAGTATTGTAGTTTCCTTAGAAATTGTTTCATCATGCTTGATAGTATCAGATAATCTTTAACCAGTCAGAATGACTTCAGTTCTTCAGGTGGTATTGAAGTTTGATGGTGATCACGGACAAGTGGAGGACGAATGGGTTTCAATGGTGCTGCCTAAAATAACTTGTTATTTTCTAGAGATGCACCGGATCCGGTTCCGGTTCCGGTTCCGGATCCGTCAGGATAATAGAGTTTTTCACAGGGTCCGGGTCCGGCAGGATCTTAAGCAGTGGATCCGGTATCCGGCATGTTACCTAAAAATCAGGGTCTGGTGCATGTCTAGCCTAGGCTTTTCAGTCTTTCACAACCCCTATCACTGCATGGAGTGAAATCCCTTTGGAAGCGGCTATTGCAGGCAGTGTGGCAATAAGCCAATGAGTCTAAAAAATAGTTTGCGCCAACGTAATAAAAAGGGCCCACGTGTGCGAGTAGACTATATGTTTCAACCCTTTTGTAGGATCCGGTATCCGGTTCCGGATCCGGCAGGATCTTATTCAGTGGATCTGGTATCCGGCAGGATCCTAAAAATCAGGATCCGGTTCATCTCTAGTTTTTTCCACAACGGCGAATACTGCTATTGTGCAGTACTTACTGTTTATGCTCAATATGTGACTCAAAGTAATATTTTCACAGTAGTTGTCTGTTTTTTCGAAAAACAGTAGAATGCTGTTGCAGAATTGCCGTAAATAAACAGCTATTTGTTACAGTGTAGGCAATCTATTGTGCAATGCACAGATTTTGTGAAATGCTTAGTTGACAGCAATATCTAACCAGCAGCCGTCTCGCCAAACCGCCGTTCATTTTATGCATCCAAAGTTTTCCGTTGGACTGTAGAAACCGAACGTGACCAAAGGCAGATTGACGCATTGCACTTGAAACCCATGCGCTGCCCATCAGGACCACGTTGACAAAAGTCCGATTGATATTCATTTCGTACCAAGGGTAAAACTCCTAATGATTTCATATGAACAAGACAATCTTGCCCTAACCATTATTCTGTGTTGTTGCATCGTGGCGAGGCCTATCGTCAAATGCACCGCTTGTCAAAGGCGCCGCTTTAGATGACCATTGATTGGCTGATGACAGCATCCAAAACTTAGCCTACAGGTTGTTCGTCAAATCACCCTTCATTTCTTTAGTTTCTAGTGGTATTGTCGGCTGACCAGAGTGAACGACCAAAGCTTTCCTGATGAGACTGTAAAACCAAACACAAATAAAAGCAGAGCAACAAGCCGCGATTGACTTGTGTTTTCCCCTTGCACTGTCGTCCGCATCGCGTTGACATTGACAGTTCATAGACGTGCGGTGCAACAGTCATAACGAAACAAGCATCTGCAAATTTGATATGGACAAAACAATCTCTTAACCCATCCATTATTGAGTTTTGTGGCATTGTTGTGAAGCATAGGCTAATGGCCGCATTCAGGTTAAGTACAAAAAAAAAAAAAAAAAAAAAAAAAACTTTTTTCTCTAGCGCGCGGAAATAAGACGACCCCCCTTTTTAGAGTACTATTTTTATAACAAAAACCACGTCTTATATCCGGGCCAATACAATACAATGATGTAGCCACTTCAGTGTGGATCGAATATATGTGTATGTAGTGTATAAAATGGCATTCGGCCATAGGCATTTATCAGTGCATTGGATGCCATGTGTGGTGATGTACAACCTCAGGGGAGCAACCAGACAACAGCAGGAGAAAGCTGTCTATCCACATCTCACAGACACACTGCCGTAGTCATGGTAACGAGACAGCCTGTGTCAAGACGCAGACCAGATATACAAAATGTCCGCCATGATACCACATGTCGAGACGTACTGTAGCCCCGATCTGCAAAATGGCGGCCAGAGGCCTTTACTAGTGCAGCAGACGTCACGTGGGGTCTTCTTGCCAATCCGGAATAGATGCCTGAAGGCGTCGTCAAGATGGCTGCCAAGTGAAGTAACTTAGAAGAACTTTGTCATTTGACTCCCTGCGCCTCCTGCCAAGAGGATGAGAATGTTGCCTTTCCACACCTCACAGATGCACTGCTGTAGTGAGGGGGACGAGGTCACCTGTGATGAGACCAGGGCAAAACCAATCACGGGGGGTACGAGGGGTTCGGTCAACTTTGATAAGACCGGGACAAGACCAATGCTGCATCTCAATGGCACACTTGTGCACTTCTATCACTCCATTACGTACAATGGCACTACCTACAAGTGGGTATTAAGCCCCTTCTCACACTGCACAAGGGAATTTAACGATTTAAAAGCTCACAACTCACGTCCTCACACTATTCAAGCCGACAGGCGGATGCGGGCAGAATGCTCCCACTGTGCGACACGACAGGCATGTTTCCCGGGTCTGCAGGCGAGGGAACATGCGCATCTGAGGTGGAGATGAGGACGCGAATCGCAGTACCCTATATATTTGTGCATGTGTACTGTCAAATTGAGTCATAGCCCTGCTTTAACTGTGCGAGGCACGACCAGGATTTCGAACAGTGTCGATTTTCCTGCGACCCCTTGATTGCAAAATCGTGAGATGAAATCGCAGTGCCCTATCTATTTGTGCATGTGTAGCGTCAAATTGAATCGTAGCCCTGCTTTAACTGTGGAATTTACTCATAGGCACGACCAGGATTTCAAACAGTTTCGATTTTCCTGTGACCCTACTATTGCACAATCGAGAGGTAAAATCGTTTGTCGTTATCCCATGTACATTACACAATGCAAGCCTCAAGATTGACCTGCGATTGAGCAAGAAAAAGAGTTGTGCGAGTGACAAATCGTAACAAAATCGGGCCCAGATTAAGTGTGTATTCTATATCCAACATCGTGTGTGTGTGCCTGATATGTGGAGAGACTGCATTCTCTCGGTTTACCGCACAGAGGTAGATCAGCTGCAGTGATAACTACAGTGGAACATGCCAGCGGCACTTTGCAGTGAACACGTCAAGTGTCAAGTCAAGTCAAGTGTACTTTAATGTAATCAATTTGTGTAACAGAGTTAGCACATAAGTTTGAAACTGTGTTTGACCAGTCTCCAATGTGCAGTTTAACTAAAACATTAATAACACATTGACAATAATATATCTCTCCATCTCTCTCTCTCTCTCTCTCTCTCTCTCTCTCTCTCTCTCTCTCTCTCTCTCTCTCTCTCTCTCTGTCCTCTCTCTCTCTCTCTCTCTCTCTCTCTCTCACACACACACACACACACACACACACACACACACACACACATGAACACATTATTTAGGTCCTAAGAACCCATTCTGACTCACGGCTAAGGCCCAGGACAAGCTTGCTGCAAAATATGTACACACATTTTGTGCACGGATGCATTGCCATGTGAATTTTAGGGGTTTTTTTTGTAGATCTTGTGGGTATGTGATCACATCACACAAACAGACGTGTGCGTACGGAGTAATGTTGACAAAACCGTTTTCGGGGAAGAAATGTCCTCAGGCCAGAATCGAATCTGTTGTAACAGTACAGAGCCTTACTGTTTGACCTGGACCAAGTGCACATACTCTTTTGTCATGTTTGTGGTTGTCTTTGGGGCAGTCAGGGTGTAATGATTAGGGAGATGCACTATACATCACAGGTTCGCAGGTTCGAATCCCAACATTACCAACCCCCGTTTTCCATCCATGGCTAAAGTGCCTATGGGCAAGGTACCTATCCCCGCACTGAGGAAGGGGTTGGAAAGGGCGGGAATTGAACCTGTAACCCTGTGATCTACACTCTGACTCCCAAACCATTACACCACCCCATCAGTGTTATAACACTAAAGCCTGTTGTTGTGTGTGAAAGACAGGTGGAAACCTGCCAGCTGGGAGGAGAAAGACAAACAAGTCCAACTGGTCGTCAAGGAGGAGGAAGAGAAACGCTGAACTTGGAGACGTGATAACAGAGGTAAGTCGTCACATATATTGTCTATTTATTATTGTTTTGTATCATATTCAACTGATGAAGAGGTCACATATTTGTATTAATGTACTAATGAATGTGTTTATATGTATTTAATTTAGTAAAATCTAATGTTTGTAGTAGTAATACTTTCAACCAGAATGCACCATGCACTTTAAATTTGCGTACTGAAGCCTGTTAGCCATGATGCTAATGCTAGCCAGCTGCACCAAAAGCCGGCTAGCACCAGCAGGGGCTTTGTAGAACTGACAGCCTGCCGTCTTTACCTTCAATGACCCTAATAATATGTGACTCGCAATATTGGTTATAGTCCCTGGAGCAGTGTGGGCTTAGGTGCCTGGGTACAGAGTATTGGCTGCAGCCAAAAAAGACAAATATCTTAAAATAACTTTCTACAGCCTGTTGTGGGGTATTGGTTACAGTGCCCGGAGCAGTGTGGGGTCAGGTGCCTTGGTACAGGGTATTGGTTACAGTCACAGGTGCCTTGGTACAGGGTATTGGTTACAGCCCTCAGGACGGTATGGGGTTAGGTGCCCTGGTACAGAGTATTGGTTACAGCCAAAAAAAGACAAATATCTTAACTTTCTACAGCCTGTTGTGGGGTATTGGTTACAGTCCCTGGAGCAGTGTGGGGTCAGGTGCCTTGGTACAGGGTATTGGTTACAGCCCCTGGAGCAGTGTGGGGTCAGGTGCCTTGGCACAGGGTAGTGGTTACAACCCGCTGAGTAGTGTGGGGTCAGGTGCCTTGGTACAGGGTATTGGTTACAGCCCCTGGAGCAGTGTGGGGTCAGGTGCCTTGGCACAGGGTAGTGGTTACAACCCGCTGAGTAGTGTGGGGTCAGGTGCCTTGGCACAGGGTATTGGTTACAGCCCCTGGAGCAGTGTGGGGTCAGGTGCCTTGGCACAGGGTAGTGGTTACAACCCGCTGAGTAGTGTGGGGTTAGGTGCCTTGGTACAGGGTATTGGTAACAGCCCCTGGAGCAGTGTGGGGTCAGGTGTGGTACAGGGTATTGGTTACAGTCCGCAGAGTAGTGTGGGGATAGGTTGGTACAGGGTATTGGTTACAGTCCGCAGAGTAGTGTGGGGTTAGGTGCTCGAGAGAACTTCTGGCATTGGATGGTGGAAGAGGTTGGAAAGGGTGGGAATGGAACCTGCAACCCTGTGATCTATACTCTAACTCCCAAACCATTACACCACATCATCAGGGTTATACGGGTAAAGCCTGTTGTTGTGAGACAGGTAGAGATCTGCCTGCAGGGAGGAGAAAGACAAACGAGTCAAACTGGTCGTCAAGGAGGAGGAGGCAGAGAAACGCTGAACTTGGAGTCGTGGTAACATCGAGGTGAGGCGTCACATCTATTATCTGTTTATTATTGTTTTGTGTTCTACTCAACTGCTGCAGAGGTCACTTATTTGTATTAATGTACTTATTAATGTACTTATTCCTGTACTTGGATGTATACTTAAGTCAAATGTAATGTGTGTAGTAGTAATACTCTCAACCAGAATGCAACATGCCTTCCGTCCGTCACTTTGCGAACCGATGGCGGTATGCTGAAGCCTATTAGCCATGATGCTAATGCTAGCCAGCTGCACCAACAGGGGCTTTTTAGAACTGACAGCCTGCCGTCTTTAGTTATTGTGTCGTATATATATATTGATGCAAAACATAATGTGTACTGTATGTTGTCATATAAAATGATCATATACAAACAAGAAATGTCAATTTACAGTATTATGATGGATGATAACATATATCCACTTATATAACTTATTATTACAAATTGTAGTTTATGTGGAGGAGAAGAATATGTTATGTTCATTTCCAGTTGGTAATGCATTTCCCTGGGCCTTTGTGCGACTGGTATTGGACTTTATAAAGCTTTTAGGAACAAAGACACAGACGCAAAGACAAACACCCACACATGCACCCACACAAAAAAAACCACACACACACACACACACACACACACACACACACACACACACACACACACACACACACACACACACACACACACACACACACACACACACACACACACACACACACACACACACACACACACACACACACCGTCTTGCACTTCAATGAAAAAATCACAGTATGTGCAGTATGTGCCTTCGAGCATTCCTGTGGCACCAAAGTCACAGTGTTTATGAAGGAAGAAAACAGGCTGGTTCTCTCTCTCTCTCTCCCTCTCTCCATCTCTCTCTCTCTCTCTCTCTCTCTCTCTCTCTCTCTCTCTTTCTCTCTCTCTCTCTCTCTCTCTCTCTCTCTCTCTCTCTCTCTCTCTCTCTCTCTGTAAGAGTAGGCCAGTACTGTGTGTACAGTGTATCAAAACGGTGAATAATACACCCCACATGGGACACCACTAAAGTAATAAAACACAATGAAAAGTAATGAGTGTACAGCCGATACGAAATGAAAAATTCATTGTTCAATACAATTATATTACTTTACACTTAGCTGACCAAAGCGACTTGGTTATTTTAAGAGCAGGGTATTGGCTACAGTCCATGGAGCAGTGTGGGTTTAGGCACATTGCTTAAGGGCACCTCAGTCATAGGGTGCCGTAGAGAGTGGTAAGGGTGGGATTCGAACCTGCCACCCTCTGATCTACTAGACCACGAACCTGCCACCCACTAGGCCATAGCTGCAATTAAGTCAATATACAGCCAGTAACAAAATTGATTACATCCCTACCAGGTCACAAAGTGATAACATCCCTACCAGGTCACAAAGTGATTACATCCCTACGCGGTGACAAAGTGATTTTAAATATATTGTGGACAGTTAGTCATTGCTGCTCTCAAGTGTCGTCATCAGTATTACACGGTTTCTGGTTTGAATAGTAAGCAGGGGTGTTCCATCTGGTATTGTAGCCCTCACACACCATCATTCTGGACACTGAAAGATTCCCATGGTACCTCATGAAAAACAAAGACCTAGAAAGAAAAGAGAACAAAAAAGGAGTAACTAGCTGGTAGTTGCTGAATGCACATATATAATCTTTGTTGGTGTGTTATACAAATCAATATCAAATATCTTTATGCTCAACAGCAGGGTGTGAAACACAAGGCCCAAGGGCCGCATGCGGCCTGCCAGATTATTCAATCTGTACCTAGTAAAAAAAAGACTAAGAGAATTAAGCATCTATTCCATTACACAGCCTGTCTGAGATTTCAGGTTTGCAACACTTTTTGCTCACCACATGGTGAGCACGGGCGGTGGTGGCTCAGGTGGTAGAGGAGCCGTTCGGCAACCCAAAAGTTGCAGGTTCGAGCCCTGCTTGGCCTGACCCCGTCGTTGTGTCCTTGAGCAAGATACTTAACCCCAAGTTGCTCCTGGTGGCAGGGTGGTACCCTGTGTGGCAGCCACGGTCACCAGTGTGTGAATGGGTGAATGGGTGAATGTGAGGCATACAATGTAAAGCATTTTGAGTGCTCGAAGGAGTGGAAAGGCGCTTTATAAATGCAGTCCATCCATTCCATTTACATACAGTCAATGCTCCCGATAACATGTTACCTACCTGTTAGCCAGTGTCATGCAAAGTGCTCCGGTTGTTGAGTATGTGGACTCTGTGCAGCATGTTCGTGTCAATAAGAAAATTAACTTGGCTGCCTTTGACCCATAGGTCGCTAGTTGAATGTGCTAGCTGAATGCACATAATCTTTTGTCATCTTTGCAAGTCTGGAGCAGCCAAGGTGTAGTGATTAGGCAGATGAACTATACATCACATGGTTGCAGGTTCAATCCCCACCTTATCAAATCACTCCTCTATCCATGGCTGAAGTGCTCTTGAGCATGGCGCCTTTTCCCACACTAGTCCATGGACTGTAGCCTACCCTGTAATATCTAGTGGTGTCAACAATAATGGATTTGGCAACGCATCGCAATGTGGGGCAGGGCAATTCATTAATCGATTCTGCAAATGCCATAATCGAGTTTCACTTACTTCTGTGGGCATTTCCAGAGCGAATTAACTTTACATTAAATTAAAGCACTTCAAAGCATTGAAAGCTGCAGGATTGATACACAACAGCCAATAAAATGTTGTCCAGTATCTGACTACTTGTATTGCCTCATGATTGATTTATTGCAATGCATCGTAGAATCGGACTGAAACGTTTCTAATTGAATCGTTACGTCCCGAATCTTAATCAAATTGAATCGAAAGGGCAGTGCCAATGCACACCACTAGTAATATCTGTGAGCTGCTTTGGATAAAAAAGATATCAACTTTCATAATGCTCTACAGCCAGTTGTTGTGTGAGACATCAGGATTATACAACTAAAGTCTGTTGTTGTTGTCATGTGTGAGACATCAGGGTCATACAACTAAAGCCTGTTGTTGTCATGTGTTTGTGTGTGAGACAGGTGGAAATCTGCCAGCTGGGAGGAGAAAGACAAACCAGTCAAACTGGTCGTCAAGGAGGAGAAAGAGAAACGCTGAACTTGGAGACGTGATAATATTGACGTAAGTCGTCAAATCTATTGTCTATTTATTATTGTTTTGTATCATATTCAACTGCTGTAGAGGTCTCCTTTTGGAATCAATGTACTCATTTACATACTCATATGTATTTAGTTTAGTCAAATGTAATGTGTGTAGTAGTAATACTCTGAACCAGAATGCAACATGCCTTCCGTCCGTCACTTCACTTTTGTGAACCGATTGGCGGTATGCTGAAGCCTATTAGCCATGATGCTAATGCTAGCCAGCTGCACTAACAGGCAGGGGCGCTGCCAGAAATGCTGGGCCCCATGAAAGATTCAAATTTTGGGCCCCCTTAAGGGCCCCTCTCAGTGCTTGGGCCCCCTTGAGGGCCCCTATCAGTGCTTGGGCCCTTAGAATCTGTAACAACCCCCACCCCCCCCCCCCCAATCGGCCCCCATGCTAACAGGGGCTTTTTAGAACTGACAGCCTGCCGTCTTTACTTATTGTGTCTTATATTGATGCTTAATGTATCACATACAAGCAAGATTATGAATATGTCAAGTTACAGTGTTACAATGGATGACACTATTGTTGTGCTTATGCTGTTCATTTACCTGTAGTCTATGAAGGGGAAAAAGAATACACTTTGAATATTTTTTGTTGATGATAAGTTAATGGAGAGGAGCAAATCTGCATGGTAGCCTAATACACACTGATGATGGTTTAAGGGCCGTAGCGCTGCTTGTGGACATGGTGGCTTTTGATGAATAATTGAGACTAAGCTTGTGAGTGCGGATTTTCTCGTCTCTAAGGTTGTAGTTTTTTCTGTACACCCAAAGTAATTTATTTTACTCTAGAAGTTGAGCGCGCCCCCTCTGTTACACTTGAATTCATTTCAATGGCCCTTTATATGTGACTTATATTTGATTTCATGAGGCTTTCAGGAACAAGGACACAGACGCAAAGACACACACCCACACACACAGACACACACCGCCCACACACACACACACCACACACACACACACACACACACACACACACACATACACACACATACACACTGACTTGCACTTCAAGGAAGCAAACACATTATGTGCAGTATGTGCCCTGGAGCATTCCTGACGCTGAGGATATTTATGAAGGAACAAAACAGGTTCTGCTCTCTCTCACACACGCTCTCTCTCTCTCTCTCTCTCTCTCTCTCTCTCTCTCTCTCTCTCTCTCTCTCCTCTCTCTCTCTCTCTCTCTCTCTCTCTTCTCTCTCTCTCTCTCTCTCTCTCTCTCTCTCTCTCTCTCTCTCTCTCTCCCTTACACTCTGTCTCTCTCCTACTCTGATTATCATGAATTTCAAATCTTTGAGATTTGGTCAGACCAAGACCACAACAACTATCGTCCTCAAACGGCATGGTTGATGGTTTTCTGTATGGCCACCCTCCAAAATGGAGCAGGCCCAAGCTAGCCCCCTCCCCCCCCTTTGGTTTGGGGACAGTATCATTGGGAATACAGCTCTAACTCTACACCTTCCCGGCTATAGAGATCTTATAGACCCAGGTGGTGCACTAAGCGGTTTTAACATGTTAACAGCCTATTTAGGTGCGTTGGGGACTGAAATGGATAGGAGCCCTGAACAACAGAGCTGACATGCTCTCCAGACAAGGCCCGTGTTCTGCGGAGTGGAGACTCCATCCCGAGACGGTGAGCTTGATATGAGACCGCTTCAGCGAGGCTGATGTGGACCTGTTTGTTTCTGCAGACAACACCCAGTGCAGGTTGTTTTTCTCTCACTTTCCTGGCACACTCATGGCCCAGCGGGAGGCTGTAATATGGGTGTGGCCCGTTCAATGCTGAGCGGGTGTCAGTGCCCCATTCTCCAGGCGTCTGCCACATGTCCGAAGGCCATTGGCTGTGCGCTTGGGGCTCCACATATTCCTGGGCTGTTCCCCCATGTGGTTGACCTCCGGTCAGTCCCCATACCTAGTGATTTGAACAGTGTTTAAAACTCCCATAGGGACACTAGAATGGAGTGACTGAAAGAGAACATTAGGACATGTACTGTATATGTCCCCTGTTCTCTAAAGGAATGGAGGGATAGTGTCCTCCGCCCTTTTCGCTCCAAAAGCTCAGCATTCTGGTGCCAAGAGGATGTGCGCAGGTGCACGCTGCCTTTTATAGTCCCAGATGACGTTGGGAAAAGAAGCAGCCTTTTCTCCTTCGGCAGGGATGGTAAATGTTTTCATGATAATAATACAGAGGATGTGACTTCCATAGGAGGGTCACTGTCCATCCATTACTTCACAGAACCAGGGACATATAAATGTCCTATGTTTTCTTCAACAAAATACCATATGACGCATCCCAATGTATTTAAAACAATGACCTAATAGGGTGGAAGCTGAACTGCATTAGATATCCTATTTGAAAAAATGGCTGCTTTATTTTAGTGTTTCTCAACCTTATTTAGGCGAGGTTCCCTTTCAATGCAGGAAAAATGTCAAGGCACCCCAAACTAACAAGCCGTAACATGGCATTGCATCCGATACCACACAAGCTTAGACAAGTAACACATTTGGAGACGTCACACGACTTACGTTCAAAGTTGCAGCTGACTGGGTGGACCTATATTTACTTTATTGTGTGTAAATGACAGATGAAAGATTCCACAGAAATTTGTTTTTATTCAAGATTAAGGTATAATTTAAAATCTGCAGAAACGTGAGGGGTGTACTCACTTTTGTACCCATGCACATGTTTGCTTCATTGAAGTGCACATCAATGTCACGTGTGTGTGTGTGTGTGTGTGTGTGTGTGTGTGTGTGTGTGTGTGTGTGTGTGTGTGTGTGTGTGTGTGTGTGTGTGTGTGTGTGTGTGTGTGTGTGTGTGTGTGTGTGTGTGTGTAGTTTTCGCAGAGTTGAAGCCATCCTGTCCAGCAGGTGGAGATGGAGAGTGCTGTTGGTGATGAAGCAGAGGGGCCGGCTACAGACACAGGCCACAGGGTCAAAGAGTTCGCTATGGCAAAGAGTGACGAGGCTGCAGACACAGATATGGCGCAAAGGTGAAATCAAAATATTAGCTGGATCATTCTACAATTAGAGAGGTACATTTCAGGGCTTTTTAAAAAAATAAACAATCTAGATGTGTCCATGGTCTACACCCGTAAGTGTCCAAGCAAACTAATTGTCCCTGGAGCAATATAAGGCTATGTGCCTACCTCCATCCACAGCAGGTTTTATCGACAGGCTAGTGATGATGTGTTATTGTTCCAGTATCCATGGAAGGCATTCACCTGTAGTCAGTGTGCTATCCATGAAGAGTGACCAGTCCATGCAACCTCCATTGAGAATGTCACCAGAACAGGAAAAGTGAGTACGGAGATTTTTGCATAAACTTACTCCCCTACCAGAGCTGCATCACCCTGCCTTTGTGCCAGGGTCATTGATCAATCACAACAGTCACCAGAGTCATGCAGGTGGCAGGGATAGGGGCCCTATTATGACCTTGGCAGGTGGTATGGGGGGCCCTATCTATTCATCCTGGGGCCCTGTGCACAATTGGTCTGTAAATGTGAATGACTTGGGTAATTTGACTTAGCCATTTTTGATGCAAGAACTTAAGCAGTTTATTTACATCTGAGTAACCAGTCCATGCAACCTCCATTGAAAATGTCACAATAACAGAAAACGTGAGTATGGAGATGGTATGCTTTGACAAACTTCATCAGTTTGTGCTGCAACACAGGGAAACATAATATTATGGGCAAATAAATGCAATAATTTACACAGTTATTATAATCATGACAATGACGTCATGCTGTAGGCTTCACCATCCAGCCTGATCTCCAAAATTTCTGTGCTCCTGGACACGGATGTTAAGGACACGAAATCCGTGTCCAGGAGCACGGATTTTGCCAAAATTCTGTGCTCCTGGACACGGAATTGTTTTCCGTGATGGACACACGGAAGTGCTTTCTATATTCCCACAGCACTGTGTTAACTCTATCATTAGAAAATACATACCAAATGCTAATACTAAACAAATGAATGCTATGGCAATTTAATTTGTGCCCTGACCAAAACATTGCCTAACCTTAACCTGTCATTAAAGACATATTTTTGAGAAATACCTTTTCCAGTTGGTTGATAGGCTATCAAATTCATATAATGAATGAAAGAATACTAGCTGTGCCCAGACCAAAACAATCCCTAACCCTAACCTGTCAGTAAGAAATGTTTTTGGGTGAAAAATATTTAAAATTAGAAAGATCCTGAGAAAACACAAGACTGTGGAAACATAGAGCTGTGGGAGTATAGAGAGAGCACTTCCGTGTGTCCATCACGGAAAACAATTCCGTGTCCAAGAGCACAGAATTTTGGCAAAATCCGTGCTCCTGGACACGGATTTTGTGTCCTTAACATCCGTGTCCAGGAGCACGGAAATTTTGGAGATCATGTTGCACCATTACAACACACTAGAGTATATGTCCTCATCCCCTCCATCTATAAAGTACATCTTGCCTTTGTCCTCAAGTACATGCACTGCTCATACACATGCAGCACATAAACATATCATCATCATCTAAGGATTGTTTGATTTTGATGTTTTATGTGTTTTGAAGATGTGTTGCATGTTAACTGATTTCATCAAATACACAAAAAATAACAAAATACATTTGTATTCATTTATTTAATTTGTTTCAAACCACTGTGTTCAAATTCATTATGAGACTGTGATCCTGACTAAACTGACAGCTTTCAATAAATCCTTGTTAGCCTTGTAGGTATAGAGCAATGGCAGCAGTTACTGGAGAAATGTGGGGGCTATATGTCTTGTTCAATGCACATGTTTCCCCTCAGGCTAATGATGATATTTTATTGTTCCATGGAAGGCATTCATCTGTAGGCAGTTTACTGTCCATGAAGAGTGACTTGTCCATGCCATCTCCAATGACAATCTCACCAGAACAGGAAAAGTGAGTACAGAGATTATATGCTTTGTCAGACAAGCTTCGTCTAATTTTGTGCTGTGTAATGGGAAATATGGGCAAATACTGTAGATCCAATAATTTACATTTCTCACAATGTCTGATAAACAATGAACTATGCTATACAGACCAGTGACGTGCAGTGAAGGGTATGGTAGGGTAGGCAGTAAATATAGAAGTTAAGCTTATATATTTTTTTAGTGGGCTGTCTGGGGGTCCTCCCCCAGAAAAAAATGTATTTATTAGATGCAATTTCCTGCATTTTAACCAAATCTGGAGAGTCACTATCAGCTAAAAACTTTAACAAAAGACTAAAAACTTTAAACAAATAGTCCCCTTTCATGATCTGAAATGTAACATATGTTTGTGTGTGTGTGTGTGTGTGTGTGTGTGTGTGTGTGTGTGTGTGTGTGTGTGTGTGTGTGTGTGTGTGTGTGTGTGTGTGTGTGTGTGTGTGTGTGTGTGTGTGTGTGTGTGTGTGTGTGTGTGTGTGTGTGTGTGTGTGTGTGTGTGTGTGTGTGTGTCAAAATATTAGCAGGATCATTCTATAATTATAGAGGTACATTTCAGGGGGTTTTTTTTCCAATAAATAAACTAGATGCTTCCATGGTCTACTCTATACAGTGTCCAAACAAACTACCGTATTGGCCCGAATATAAGACGTGGTTTTTGTTCTAAAAATAGTACTCTAAAAAGGGGGGTCGTCTTATTTCCGCGCGCTAGACTAAAAACTTTTTTATTTATTTATTTATTTTTTTTTTTTTACTTTACCTGAATGCGGCCATTATGCTTCACAACAATGACACAAAACTCAATAGCCTTATGGATAGGGCTAGAGATTGTTTTGTCCATCTCAAATATGCATATGCTAACTGCGTTTCGTGATGAGTGTTGCACCGCCCGTCTATCAACTGTCAATGTCAACGCGATGCGGGCCGACAATGCGAGGGGGAAAACACAACAGTCAATCGCGATGCGTTGCTCTGTTTTTATTTGTGTTCGGTTTTACAGTCTCATCAGGAAAGCTTTGGTTGTTCTCTCTGGTCACCAGTACAACTTGAAACTAAAGAAATGAAGGGTGATTTGATGAACAACCTGTAGGCTAAGTTTTGGATGCTGTCATCAGCCAATGAATGGTCATTCATGTGCGCGAGAGAGCGGCGCCTTTACAGGTGGTGCCTATTTGACGATATCCCTCACAACAATACAGCGACAGAGAGTAATGGTTAGGGGAAGAGATTGTCTTGTTCATATAAAATCACTAAGAGTTTTACCCTTGGCACGAAATGAATGCCAATCGGACTTCTAATGTCAACGGTGCTGATAGGCAGCGCATGGGTTTCAAATGCAATGCGTCAATCTGCTTTTGGTCACGTTCGGTTTCTACAGTCCAACGGAAAACTTTGGATGCATAAAATGAACGGCGATTTGGCGAGACGGCTGCTGGTTAGATATTGCTGTCAACAAAGCATTTTGCCAAAATCTGTGCATTGCACAATAGATAGTCTATCTCTACTGGACTGGTTGCCTGGCTGGTGCAGACTGATGCTCTGCGAGTGTAGTATGGAATGTTGTGTCGCACTTAGAACAGTCACACCCAGGCGGCTGTACAGTAGGTGCCTACTGGCGCTTGTCAGGTAATCACTGAAGTGAGCAAAGAAAGGAAAAGGGTATGAGTAGCTATCTGTAGTTTTTTTATCATGAAAATTACATTGTGAAATTTGTTCTATGTAAAAAGCCTACGCTTTTCCAACAAATTAAAAATTGCATTTTGAAAGAAGTTTCCAATGTGAAACTAAATTTAGTCTTCAAAAAACTTTTTTCCCCAAAACATGAACCTGAAAAGGGGGGTCGTCTTATATTCAGGATCGTCTTATATTCGGGCTAATACGGTAATAGTCTCAGGAGCAATATAAAGCTACGTGCCTACCTCCATCCACACCAGGTTTTATCGACAGGCTAATGATGATGTGTTATTGTTTCAGTGTCCATGGAAGGCATTCACCTGTAGGCAGTGTACTGTCCATGAAGTCCATGCAACCTCCATTGAAAATGTCACAAGAACAGAAAAAGTGAGTACGGAGATGGTACGCTTTGACAAACTTCATCAGTTTGTGCTGCAACACAGGTAAAACATAATATTATGTGCAAATAAATTCAAGAATGCACACAGTTATTAAAACCATGATGATGACCTCGTGCTGTAGCTTCACCATCACAGCACAATTGAGTATATGATGTCCTCATCCCCTCCATCTATAAAGTACATCTTGCCTTTGTCCTCAAGTACATGCCACTCATACACATGCAGCACATAAACATATCATCATCATCTAGGGATTGTTTGATTTTGATGTCTTTGTTGTGTTTTGAAGATGTGTTGCATGTTAACTAATTTCGTCAAATACACAAAAAATAACAAAATACATTTTTATTCATTTATTTAATTTGTTTCAAACCACTTTGGTCAAATTCTTTATGAGACTGTGATCCTGACTAACCTGAGAGCTTTCAATAAATCTTTGTTCGCCTTGTAAGTATAGCGCATTGGTAGAAGTTCCTGGAGCAATGTGGGGCTATATGTCTTCTTCAATGCACATGTTTCCCCAAAGGCTAATGATGATGATGATCTTTTATTGTTCTAGTGTCCACGGAAGGCATTCACCTGTAGGCAGTCTGCTCTCCATGAAGAGTGACCATTCCATGCAACCCCCATTGAAAATGTCAACAGACCAGAAACTGTGAGTATGAGATGATATGCTTTGTCAGACAAGCTTAGTCCAATTGTGTGCTGTCTAATGAGAAATATCGGCACTGATTCTTGAGAAAGTGGCTAAAACAGGTTGTAATCTTGAAAGAAAAAAACGAAGTGAATTACAAAATAATATGGTATATCCTCGTAGACAAAGGTCTTGCGTTTTCAGAAATGCACAAGGCCAATCTCCCCATTTTGATTTTTTTTCAGAAATCAGGTTTTTCTCCGATCATACCTTGTTTTTTTGTCAACACCGTCAGACACAATTAAAAGCAATAAAAAGTGTATTGATTTGGTTGCATATGTAGGCCTATCTGGAGTTTTTAAGTGATTGTGTGTGTTTTTTGGTTCACACATACGCCTTTAAATGTTGAAAATTCACTTTCATTCTATTTTAATACTGTTTCATGTGTTCTAATTTAAAAATATGTGAAGTCAGACAATGCTTACTTAATGGCTAAATAGATCAAACAATTTTTTGTAATTTCACAAATATTCGTGTAGGGTTAAATTTGCTATTACTTTAATAATTCAACAACTCCAAAGGACATGTTTGTAAGCACATTCATTTAAAATGTCCAAAACTCCTTCTTACAGTGGTGAATTTACAAAATTGCGACAAGTCGCGGTATTGAATTAGGTGGGCTGTCACGTCGAATAGAATGTTAAATCCTGTCCATACTCCTTTCCACTGGGTGGCAGACATGTGGTACGTCAATCCTCTCTAAGAATTTCGACCCCTCTTAGTGCATTTTTATTGATTAATTTCCATCTGAAAACCCAGACGCGGAAGTGCGTTGCAAGTCACTATTTCAAAACAAAGGAGGATCAGCGTTGTGAGATTGTGCACATAATTTCCTCTAATTCAAGCCCAAATACATTCCAAATGCAATTTGTCTTGGTGGTTTATGTGTAGTGACATTATATTTTCCCACAAGTTGATTGTATATGTGTAGACATTTATAATATGTCCTTAGGCAATGCGTCTCCTATTGCTAGCTTAGCCGTGGCTACAGAGAAGAACAGCCAATTCGAATAGGGAGTGAAATAGATCCCCTTGCCAAACACAAAGAAAATATGGTGTCAGTTTTACATACATAAACAGTTTTACAAACATAAATGATCCTAACCACAACTCAATGGAAAGTTTCAGGATTGAGAGAAGGGGTTTGTTTGGAGACTTCATTTACGTAGGGGAGTTCCCATTTGAACACACGCGATGCGAAGGCGAAGCCCTGTTCCAAGCGAGCTGAACCCATGCCAGTGGTTTCATTCACTGAATAAATCTGAAGCAAGTAGGCCTCCCCCCAGACGATAACTTGTCATGATGTTTTGTGTGCAGTGCAATGGCGTATTTCGCCCCTCAAGTAATTGCAGCCATTATTATAAGAAATGAGATGTTGCTGCTGAGATTGCAACACAGACGATCAATCGGCTGTTTGGGACCTCCCCTGTCAAACACAGAAACACGGTGTAGACCTAGGAAACATTATCCTGAACACAAACTAATGAACATTTGCGGGGTTGTGAGAATGTGTTTGCTTGGCGATTTGTAAATGGTTACGGGGGATTTCCTTAGAACATGCGATAAGCCGCGTTTATTGTCATCCAAACCCACAGGGCAATATGCGTAATTTCACTGAATAAACCTCTAAATAGCACAGGCAACCACCAAGTAGCCCATCTTGTCATGCGTTTTATATGCAATACAATGCCACATGTCGCCCCTAAAGTGATTTGCAGTCATCATGTGTTTATAGAAATATATTTCACTTGGTGGTGAACTTTGACGTACGTCTTCCCCTAAGCTGGAGTAGGCCTAGGCGAAAAAGCTAAAACATAAAGTATGTCATTTCCTTCTATGAAAGACAGCAAGTAAAACCACTGCTACAAAAAAAGAATGGATTATCCTGTTAGACGTTGTACATCCCGTAGAAATTCGATACATGGCTTGGGGAAATATCTGCGGGTTTTTTTTTTTCACCGTCGCGCACGGCGAAATGAAGACGCATACCCTATAACACGAATATTTTAGACTTGTTGAAAACTGGGCTGGTCACTATGGTTTGACTGTTTTTATTAGAGTTTGTCTAGTCACTAAAGCAGCATGAAAGAGGGGGCGGAACCGAAGTGACTGGAGGCGAAAGCGCTGCGCTATACTCATGAACGGCCATCCGGGTACTTTGCTTGTGAATGTGCGTTACACCCCTTTATGGGGCAAAACAAACCGAATGCCTCATTAACTTACATGCTATATCGGCTAGCCTAAATGAACACAGTCCATGCTTCAGCCACGGCTGTTTGGCTATATTATTTGAACAGCCAGCAACACAACACGTTTTTGGCATGTTGCGCGTGAACAACGCTAGTCTACAGGTTCGTGTCTTTCGTTTATTAAACCCCAACATCACCAATTGACTTGCATGTGTTGTTTTCCCCCACAAATGGGCGTAACGCACATGGAAAACGTCACGGCGTTCATGAGCATGCGTGAGGGGAGAGGGTGCCGCTTCTGATCGCCTTCAGGTGGTCTGACTTTAGGTGTTACTTATAACGTATACTATGTAAGGGTTAACGTTCGGCGAGAAGGTCGCTACCGTGGAATAGCAGCACGACAGAGAGAATCTTTAGACCCCGACGCGGAGCGGAGGGGTCTTGTTCTCTCTGAAGTGCTGCAATTCCACAAAGCGACCGACTCGCCGAAAGTTAACCCGCTTATTATATGGATATACTTAAATGATTCACACATGCGGGGACATTTCTTTAGACCTATTTAATGTTAAGATTGTTGCTGCGCAAAACAAATCAGTGCCGTTGTGGAACACCGCTAGGCAACAGCTAGGTAGGCTAGCCAGGACAACAGGTGTTGTCTATCACAGCAGCTGATTAGAGTGACAAAAGACCGGACCCCCTGCGGAGTGATATGAAACATTCGCTTTAGCCACTGACTTGTATACAAGCCAGTGGCTTTAGCAGTGAACGTCTTGTTGCCATTGACAGCGGTAGCCAGGACAACGGGTGCTGTCTATCACAGCAGCTGATTAGAGTCTTGTTGAAAAGTCGCTTTAGCAGTGAAAAGTCTTGTTGCCATTGACAGCGGTCTGTTATAGACCAACCCGTCCGTTATCGAAAAATAACAGACGTCCGAACGTTGGGGAGCCCCGTTGAAATGAATGGAGCATTCGACAGATGACGTCACAACCATATAATAAAACGTGATAACGTCGGCCTAATTGGGCTGTGTGTATTTTCGACCCATGTCGGTATGCCTA
This sequence comes from Engraulis encrasicolus, assembly GCF_034702125.1. Lineage (NCBI taxonomy): Eukaryota > Metazoa > Chordata > Actinopteri > Clupeiformes > Engraulidae > Engraulis > Engraulis encrasicolus. The sequence goes on along the minus strand of NC_085869.1, from coordinate 413,537 downwards.
ACAGTAGCCTACGATACCAAAATGAATAGAAGCAGTTTATAAGTCAATAGAGCTGAGATAACAGGAGAGGGGATGCTGATTTGCTCCGCCTCTCCACCCCTTTTCCTGTAATTGATTTCACGAGGGTACACCCCATGATACAAATTAGGCCTGTTTTATGCCCATTATCTTGACACTGTGCCCATTAGTTCTGTGAAATGTAAGTGACAATCTGTAACATTCATTCACTGAGCTATGCTGATGAACATCCAGGATGATCCTATGCATACAGAGGTCACTGTCACTGCTCCTTATCCAAATAGCCAGTAACCTATATAGGTCACAGGTGTAGGTGTAAAATAGGCTATATAGGCATATATGTGGACTGAATATGTGTGCTTACCCTGTCTGATAAAGGTTTTCACAGACTAAAAGTCACAGGTAGATACAAACACTTTTGGCACTCCAGGCAACAACCTCCCAGTTATTCCGTTTCTTGCTATGTTATTATTATTACAATATTAGTTACAATATTTACTATATGGTAGACTTAAAACTACTTTTTTACTTGACCATAATATATGTGCACAACATGACAGTAATGGGATGCCACATATTTCTAAATAAATTCAATAATCTATTGAAAATCTATTGAAAATTATCAATATTTTCCATTACTAATTAAAAATGGCCGCCCCATATGACATCATAATATGCTAATTAGGTATGCATATTTACTCCCAAAATAAACTTTGGGTCTTCCTCAACATTTTTGTAATTTACAGTTATGCTCTATCTGTTACCACTGTCTAGCCACAGCCTGTTGAATATGTGATGGCCAAATCGAGCATTTTCACCAAAATAACATTGGCATTAAAAGGGTTAAGAACTGACGGTGGTGACAGTAATCTGAGGTTGGTGAAAGTGACGTAATTATTATCTACATTTAGCAAAATAAATAGCCCTCTCAAGTCAATGACATCTAGTGTAAACACTTTATTTTTGTGTGTGCACAGTGTGTTTGTGTGTGTGTGTTTTTTCTTCATTTCTTAGATACTCTAGGAAGTAGGCCTAGATGATTGAAAATGTGGCATAAACAGGTTTTAAGTTGTTCAAATCCAAAATATAGATGTGTATTAACATAGATGAAGGTCTTGGTTGTGCAGTAATTTATCGGCCAAGCTCCACATGTTTTACAGTTTTCATAAAATGGCTCTTTCTTGGTTTTGTCAACACCGTCAGACACAATTAGAAGTAAAAAAATATATGTTCACTGTATTTAAGTGAATTATTTTTACAATTCAACATAATTGTAGATACTTATTGGAAGAATATTCTTAAAACTTGTCAAAAACATGTAAAACACATGCTTTTTTGGAAAGTCCATCAGATGTCAACACCGTCAAGTTTTGTGACAAAAAACCCTCCAAATGCACCTCAGTGGAGGCTAGAGTTTGGATCACAATTATTACTAATATGTCTGGCAATGTTTCATTAACCAGCACAACTTAGTAAAATATGGTGAGCGGAACAAAATCTGACTGTGGTGACATCTGACGTTTTGAGACAAAAAAACCCCTCTATTATGCATTTTTTGCTCACATTAGCCACTTCGTTTTCACTCTGTGTCTTAGGGTCTTCATACAGCTTCTGAAAAAGTATATATTACTTAACATTAATGTAACATAATACTATTAAAACCCCTGATGGTGTTGACAATTTATGGTTGGGACAGTACCACTGTCCAAACAAATTAACAACATAGTAAACTTACAGGAGCTTCAGTGATGGCGAAGTATGCAGTAGAGCTAAATGTTTTGAAAAGGGGTCCGCAGTAATGACAATGACCTTGTACATGCCTGAATGTATTATCTATTNAAAAAATCTGACGGTGGTAACTAATATGCTGGACACATCAGAAAATAGTAGTAAATATTGTTTTACACGCACTATGTGCATATCTGTAGAACCACTTCAATATGGACTTTCACATCATGGTGATATTATTCAATAATATCAGTGATTTTTACATTTTAAGTCAATTGAAATGATGATGTCTGTCCTTGGGACAGCTGTTTGTACAGGGTGTTGGCAGGTTCATAGCCATGGAAATTAATACAATTAAACTTAAATATTTCAAACAACTGTACATTTGTGTAACAAACCCCAGGGTCTTTACCTGGATTCATTTTGTTCATGAAAATCTAGTTTATTTTCAACAGAATTGGCAGTTTATTGCTGAGACATGTTTTAGTCACTTTCTCAAGAATCAGTGATGGGCAAATACTTTCGATTCAATAATTTACTCAAAATGTCTGATAAACAATGAAACTAGACTATACAGACTCCACCATTTACCATCCAGCACACACGCCACTCATACACATGCGCCACACAAACACATCATCGAAGTATTGTTTTATTTTGATTACTTTATTGTGTTTTGAATGTGTTGCACGTTAGCCGATTTCAATAATTTTTAGGGGTGGGCATAGATTCTTTTTTTTAATCTAGATTAATCTCACTGTAATCATGAAATTCATGTAGATTAAAGTAGATTGTGGCTCATTCAGAATAGGCATGCTAGCGAAATAATGATGAAAAAAATATTTTCTGAAGGGTTTCTTAAGACAAATTAGACCAGAGCTCATCTCTTCTTTTCCAAAATGCATCTCATCTTCAAAGAAATTGTCATGTTGATACTTGGTGATGAAAAAAAGCACTATATATGTATATACACTATATACGAATATGTTAGGAGGCATTACAGCCATAAGATACTGACATTCAAAATGAACAGCACTGTAAGTTGTAGGCTAGAGGCAAATACAGATACATCTATCAAACAAATAGGCTATTTAAACAAAATGACCTTAATAGAGAGAGAGAGAGAGAGAGAGAGAGAGAGAGAGAGAGAGAGAGAGAGGGAGAGAGAGAGGAAGAGAGAGCTGGAGAGAGAGAGAGAGAGAGAGAGAGAGAGAGAGAGAGAGAGAGAGAGAGAGAGAGAGAGAGAGAGAGAGAGAGAGAGAGAGAGAGAGAGAATCTGCTACTGACTGTTAAAAAGAGTGGTGGTTCCTTTAAAAGAAGGAGGAGCTGCGCTGCAGGAACAGCAAAGTGCTACTGGATATCTAGAACCTACAGCACTAGCACACAGCGATTTGGCCTAAACCTGACAGTTGTTCTCAGTGTTAGAATGTTACAACGCGAAATGAATTCAGTTTGCTAAAAAAAAAACCATATATATCAAGTGTGACAACCGCAAGGTTTATTACCGTCGCAAATGCGCGGTAGCAATGTCGGGCTGGTACTCACACACAATAATGTCTATGCTTCACCTCAAACAATAACGTCTCTCTAGTCTATCACTTTAGAAAAATCACGCAAACATCACCTACCACGGCAGAGAGATGAATGTTTTCAGCATGCAAACACTGTTCATATTTAGTAGGTCTGCTGAAGCAACAGGTGAGAGGAGAAGCGACTGGAGCGCAGTGTGAAAGCTGTCAATCCAACGGTATGGTGACGCGCATACCCAAACTCCAAACTCATATTTTGAGAATAGATTAACGTGCAATATTTTCTTCATCATGTGATTAGAGTCTCACATTATCGCAGCACGTTAACGCCGATAACGACCCACCACTAATAATTATACTAATTATACTTAAAATAACAAAAAGACATTTTAGGTGTTTATCTCGTTTATTTCATTTGTTTGAGACCACTATGGTCAAATTCATTATGGGAGTGTGAAGCTGGCTAGACTGACGGCAATCTTTACAGCTTTCAATTAATAATCTTTCACCTTGTAAGTATAGTAGTCCTAGCCTAGAGCAACGTGGGGTTATGTGCCTTGCCCAATCCACCACTTGATTTCTCCTCAGGCTAATAATGATGTGTTATTGTTCCAGTGTCCATGGAAGGCTTTCACCTGTAAGCAGTGTGGTGTCCGCGATGAGTGACTGGTCCTTGGAACCTCCATTGACAGTTAAACCAGAACAAACAAAGTGAGTACAGTGACAGTATGCTTTGTCAGACAGATTTCTTTCTTTAAATACATAAGAGGATGCATTAATTTACACCTTTCTGATGTACAGATCCCAGTATGCAGAGTGTGCAGCAGTCCTGTGTGATGTTTGCCCCAATAGGGCGTTTAAATCCTGCCTGACCTGCATGGCCTCCTTCTGTGGGGACCATGTGAAGCCCCACTACACAGCCCCAGCACTGCAGAGACACAGGCTGGTGGATGCCACTGAAGACCTGGAGGAGAGGATGTGCCAGCGCCAGACCAGCGGTGCGTTTCTCGACAATGTCATTGCTAACATTGTGAGCAACTTACTTGGTTGCAATGCAATTTCCCATTGGCCAGCTACTAGCTACTAACTATTCACTAGCTTCTACAGCTCCAGGCCTTTTTATTAGAATACCATGAAAAAGTTGATTTATTTCAATAATTCCATCAATACTGTTAAACTGTCATGGATTGTAGATTCATGGCCCAGTTTTTTAACTATTCCAATCATTATTTTTTTTCTTTTTATATACGTTGGCCTTCCAGCTAAAAAAAAAACATGAATTGGGGAATTCGCATTATTAGAATATTGTTATAAAATCACATTTTTCTTCATCAAAATTCTGGTCACATTAAATCAGTTGAAATTTGGTACTTTCTACATAACATGCAATGGTCAATACTTGGTTAGGACATTCTCTGTCTTCATAATGGCCATGATGCGTTTAACATTGAAGTCAATGGCAAAAACAGTGCATGGGAGTTATGGAAGCCCAGATATCCTTGATGCTTTGCTGTCAGCTGTTCTTGTTTGTTGACCTGGTGCCCCACACTTCACTCTTCAATATACCCTGTAGATTTCCATGTCACGTTTTGGTGTTAACTCACCAGTTTAATTCTAACTCAACAGAAATAAAACCCCATTCATTTTCAATGGGGTTTCATTTCTGGTTATTTAGAATTAAACTGGTGAGTTAGCGCCAAAACGTGGCATGGAAATCTACAGGGTATATTGAAGAGTGAAGTGTGGGACACCAGGTCAGCTATACAAAAACAGCTGACGGCAAAGCATCAAGGATATCTGGCCTTCCATTACTCCCATGCACTGTTTCTGCCATTGACTTCAATGTTAAACGCATCATGGCCGTTATTATTAATAATATTAAGACAGAGAGAGTCCTAACCAAGTATTGAACATTGCATGTTGTGTAGAAAGTACCAAAGTTCAACTGATTTGATGTGCACTGATGTGAAACAAATTTTGATGAAGAAAATTGTGATTTTATTACAATATTCTAATGATGTGAATTCCCCAATTCATGTTTTTTTTGAGCTGGAAGACCAAAATGTGTAAAAATAAACAATTTAATGATTGGAATAGTTAAAAAACTGGGCCATGAATCTACAATCCATGACAGTGTAACATTATTGATGGAATTATGGAAATAAATCAACTTTTTCATGGTATTCTAATAAAAAGGCCTGGAGCTGTATGTTACTGCAAAAAAACCTAACCACTAAGTTACTAAATGCCTCTTTTCCACCGCTGGTTTTCTGGTAGGCCTACAGTTGAGGGCGATATTATTACCCCCCCTCCTGAAATTAGACATATCTCTTCATTGATCATTGAGAATGATCATTATTAATAAATGTATGTTTTTCTGTAAACGAATACACCATGGAGATAGTATCCAATAAGTTAAATTTGGACTTTTCCATTTTCACAATGAGTTTAAACAAAAGTGTAAAAATGGCAAGGACAAAATTATTAGCCCCCTTATCATTAATAGTCAATACAGTGCCATTTATGAACAAAAATTGACACCAGGCACTTTGATTAGTTGTTAACTATGTTGGCACATGTCCTACCAGGGATTTTGGCCCATTTTTTCCATTGCAAATAGTTAAGCTGGTCCAAATTGCATGGATGTTGAGGATGGACATTCATTTTCAGCACTCTTCAAATACTATCTAAAGGATTGAGGTCTGAACCACTCCATGACCATGGTTTTAGTATCCTTGAAGAACATTTGAACTATTTTGGATGCAAGTTTTGGGTTATTATTGAAAGGTCCAGTGAAGATCTTGGCTCCCTCTATGAACATATTTTTGCAAGGTCACTTTCCACATTCTATCATAATTTTCAGTTTTTATGGTGCCGTACAGCCAAACAAGGTTTCCTGTGGCTGAATGATGCATCCACCGCCATGTTTAATTGTGGAAACCATCTTATAACGATTCAAGGCCTATGCCTTTCTTCACCTGACAGAAGCAGAATTCATGCATCAAAGCAGGTGCAATTGAATATCATCAGATGAAAGCAGAGACGTTCAAAACTCATTTTTGACTTTCAAATGTTCACAGGCAAAGCTCAATAACACTCTGATATGCACTGCCTTTAGTAAATGGGTTATTCTGTGATGATGGCCCCAAAGCCCAATATGATGACAAGCCCTAACAACTGTCTTTCTTGGGGGGGGGGGAAACCTCCAGGTGAGGCCAGGTCAATAACAATCATCTAGGCAGGTGTCCAATGCTTCTTTGGTCTAATGAGGCTAAGCAGTTTCCACAGTTACACATAGTGGAAGGGCATCAAGTTTAGTCTGTTATTCAGCCTCAGACACAGGGAGTCTGGGTTTGAATCTGGATTGCTGGCTCTTCCAACAACATTGTAACCAAAAGCATACATTTAGATTAGTTCAGAGGTTCTTCAAGGACACTAAAATCATGATATTGGAATCACCCGCTCATAGTCCAGTCCTCAATCCCACTGAGAGTCTGTGGTTAATGTCTATGCTCAGCATCCATGCGATTTGAACCAGCTAGAACACTTTGCAGTGAAGAAATGGGCCAAAATCCCTAGTGGGGCATGTGCCAACCTAGGTAGCAACTTATCAGAGCCTGTTGTCAGTTTTGGTTCATAAATGGTGCCATATTGACTATTAACTCATTGGCTGCCAGCCATTTTCATAAAAGAGTACCTCAGAGTGCCAGAGATTTTTCAGCATTTTGGGCGTTTTTTGGAGGCTCACAGAAAATTGAGTTCTGTGTCTATGTCAACACCATACCTATCAAAACACAGATTAGACGCTCATCTGTCAGCAGAAAAAAACGGTGTCTCTCTACCCCTTTCCGTTCTTTCATAATCATCTGTTGAAATGAAGTGGAATTCGCCATAATGCTGCTATCTAGCCAAAAAGCTGAGAAAACGCCATTTGAAGTAGAACTATAACTGCAAACGTTTTTGCCCATAATGGCATCGTCCTGACAACTCCAAACCTATCAGATGCTATTACAGAGTCTTCTTTCATCTGTAGCCTGAAGAAAAGATCGTTTGTATGACCTTTTCAACCTAATATACTGAAATATAACGGGGGTGGACTCGAAAACAAGGGTGTTTTGGTTTAGTTGTTGGCGCGCAGAATGGATCATGACAGCAGGTGCCCCTAACTCCGGGAACTCCCTCCCTCTCCCTCCCCCTCTGATCGTGCTCTCTCTCCCCTCGTTGGAGAACGAATCACAGCTGGTTTATTTCCTCCAGAAATAGTACCGTGTTGTGTCTTGTGGGGGAGGGAGGCAGGTAGGCAGGCAGCTCCGCTTAGCGTAGCTTACTGCAGCTTCTTTGGCAGAGCGGACAATTTGCAGATTGATGATTACTGTAATCATGGTTCTGCTATAGTGATCTTGTCATATATTGTTCAATGAATTTTCTTTTGATAAAGTACTGATCACATATCCAACATTTCACAAGCCGATTGGAGTGGTGAAGGCTAGCTGGTCTGAGGCTAAGTGCAATGCTTTCTCATGTGAGCTGACTGGGTCATTCCAGCTGGAATCAGCAAATTTCTGAAAAATCTCCCACTCGACCCCCTCGGATTTGCCTGAAAAAAATGTATGTGATGGCTTAAACATCCAATAGATCATATCCACAATATCAGAACTCAGCTCTGGATACTTTTGGCACAAAAAATCTGTAAATAAGTACACCCCCTACGCTTGTTTTAGCGACATTGCATGAGTGACCATGTTCAGACTCAATTAGCTCCAGAACTATTTGTGTCAGATTCATTATATTTTCAGGGCTAAGAGTCCCAGACCTTAATATCATATATTACAATTTGCAGCACTGTAAGTCAAATCACACCGTAATAATGTGCCTCTACTTTTTGTAGATATCATATGTTCTAGGGTTTCCAAATGTCTGTAAAAACCTCAAAGTTCAACATGTAAGGTTCATCCTTAGTAAATGGTCTGATATGTACCATGACTTTCACATCATAGTATATCTAACAAAAGGCTCCAATGGTTGTTGAGATACAGACGTCCAAAGATGGGAAAAAATTAATTTGCACCAATGTTTGGAGCAATATTTCCAATCTATGACACTAGTTAGGAACTTTCTGTTTGGTGTTTCTGAAAGAGGATGGTTTTTTTAACAACATATAAAAAAATTGGGATGGTGTTTTGCCTCATTCTTTTTATAACGGACTTCAAAATCTCAATTGGCTACAATTACTTGAAGCTATGAGGCCCATGTCACCAACCGACTTGTCGCAACTCTCAAATCCATGGCTCTGATGTCACCTTAATAGTGAAAACAAGATGGCTACCCTGTGAATGACAAAGCAAATTCTAGGGAAACCATAACACTTGTAAATGAATTGATTGATGCCACACAGCAAGAATAGCACATTGCACATGGCTTTGATAGACATTAATTATTTTAATTGTAAAATCATAATAATAATCATCATCATCATTTTAGTAGTAGTAGTAGTAGTAGTAGTAGTGGTAGTGGTAGTGGTAGCGGTAGTAGTAGTCTTGGAATAAAGTGATGAAATAGGAGAGGATTAAAGAATTGTAGCACTCTTGTTTGCAACAAGGATTCCCATCCTAACCAGTCTTTCAATCAGCACCTGTAACTTTATATTTGCTATGAAGCTTGTGTCTTACTCGTTAAGTTACCAGCTGTATTGCAAAATAACTTAATTCATACTGGCTAAAGATTCCCTCAGACAATTTTGACAGCATGGTCCTGGAGTTTTAGTTGGAAGAGTTTGCTTGCATGCAGTATTCAATATCAGGTGAATATTGATGGCACAGAAATTCATATTGGCACCAGACAACCATGTGGTTCTTTTCACATTGTTGCAATCTAATTCAGCTGCTTGCATCATTATAATATTATACCACTGCAATATTGTCAAGTGGATTGCAGGTTAGCAGTAGTGATTACAACAATCATGGTTTGGATACTTGTAGACAATGTTCATTACTTATATAGTTCATCATTACATCGTTCCAAGTGAGATGATGGAAGCCGAAAGGAAGCTTTGCAGCATGCAAAAGCGTTCAGATATGGTGGTGGATTGGGGGCGGGGCACAGTTCTACAGTCAGGGTACCTCTGTCGTGGTGACTGTTGGCGGGGGTGGGACTGTTTTATGGTCGCATAGGAAAGTAAAAGTTGATTAGAGATGACACATAGGAGGAGACAGTTTGTAAAGAGGTATCCTGATTGTAGAACTTCCCGCCCCCCATCATCCTCCCCTGACCGAAGTGCCCTGAGCATGGTGGTGGTATCCTTACTGAAATCAATACCTATGTTGTCATTGTCCTTCGAGGCACTAATTTCGTTGTACCTGTACAATGACAACAAAGTTTCATTCAAAGTTTCATTCAGGTGTTCCTCATTGAATTGCCAATGACGGATGGTTGCACACAACAATATGAGTGCAGATACCTAATGCATCATCAATGACAATGGCAAGCTACCTTATAAAGTCAACTCATAAGATGCAGCTGGTGATTGAAAGTTAAGAATGTATAAAATAATTTGCCAGAGCATTAAAAGTTCCTGACTTGTTTAATACATTTCATTTTTTTTTTCAAATATTCAATCACCATCAAGGAAGTCAAGGTTGCATCAAGGAAATCATATCAACACCTTGTTTTATTTCCAGAGGTTGTTTTTTTATGACTTCTCTCAAAATGGTACTTCTCTCAACCATCTTGAATTTATTGCTAACGTAGCGCCAGTGAGAACATGTTGCGTAGTCACTTGATCATCTGGCCGATAGTACACTTAAAAAGATGAGGCCAGAATCCCTGAAAAAAATCAGAAATACTGAGCTGAACAAACAGCTTTGCCTGGGCCCGGGTTAAAGTCGTCTGAAGAGACCCCTTCCCAATACATGCAATGTAATGAGTACCCAATCTTGATTCCCCCATGTCCTTGGCCAAGAACAATTCACCACTTCTGCTTCCCTCTGCACTATTTGATCACAGGCTTATGTCACACCGCAATGCGCTTTACGATCATTAAAAGGAATGAGGCAAAACACCATTCTATTTTTTTGCTATGTTGTTAATAAAGATATCCTCTTACAGACACAACAAAAAACAAGTTCACAGCTGGTGTCATACTTTGGAGGTATTGCTCTAAAAAATGGTGGGGTTTTTTTTTCATGACGCCACTTTGGATGGATTTGAGGGATGCATGCCACACTGCATTGAGATTTGAAAAGGCATTATACAAATAAAGGGGCAAAACACCATCCCAATTTTTAGATATGTTGTTAACAAGAATATCCTCTTCGAGAAACAACAAACAGCAAGTTCACAACCGCTGTCATATATTGGAAATATTGCTCCAAACAATGGTGTATTGTTTCCTTCCCATGATGCTGACTTCCTGGAACTATTTTGGAACTATGCCATTGGCTCCATGAGCCGCCATCTTTGTGTGAAAATGGAACACAAAAATCAAGGGGATTGGCCACCTTCTTAGGATGGATTTGAGGGTTAAGTCAGAAATACTGAAATACTGAGCTGAACAAGTATAAAATCACCTATTTGGTATCAGAGATTTTAGGTTTTAGTGTACACTGACTTGGCTATTCATTTTAGGTGTAGTAAACCCAATTTTTTTCTAAGGTAACAGGGCTTCTAAGGTACACCTGCATGTCACACAGGAATGAGTTTTTAAAATTCATTATAAAAATAATGGGGCAAAACACCATCCCAAATTTTAGATATGTTATGAATAATAATATTATCTTTCAGAGACACCAAACAGCAAGTTCACAACTGGTGTCATAGATTGGGAATATTGCTCCAAATAATGGTATAAATTAGTTTTTGCCCATTTTTGGACCTCTGCATTTCAACAACCATTGGAACCTTATATTAAATATGATGTAATGTGAAAGTCATGGAACATATCTGACCATGTACCAAGGATGAACCTTGAATGTTGAAATTTGAGGTTTTTATGGACATCTGAAAACCCTTGCAATTTTAATCTCAAAGAAAAGTAGAGGGCCAGTATTAAGGTGTAATTTGACATACAGTGCTGCAAATGGTAATGTATGCTTGTCAGGTCTATGACTCTTAGCCCTGAAAAAATAATGGACCCACCACAAATAATTTTGGAGATAATTAAGTCTGAATATGGTCACTCAGGCAGTGACACCATATCAGGGGGAGGGGGTGTCCTTATTTACAGATTTTTTGTGGAAAAAGTATGCACAGCTGAAATCTGCAATGGTGGATATGTTCTATTGGATGTTTAAGCCATCACATATATTTTTTTCAAGCAAATCCGAGGGGGTCGAGTGGGGACCATTTGCTGATTCCAGCTGGAATGACCCGACTGCATCTGACCAGACACAAAGGCTACTCTGTTCCAAGCATCTGCAACCCCCCTGTCTTTTTTGATGATTCAGTAAGCTGATCATACTATACAGATCCATAAAAAATAACTGTAGAATGAGTAAAAATAGTTGACTTACCAAGGCTCCTTTATTTAGGCTTAGTTGTAAGTTGTTAGCGATTTCGTGCTAGCTAGCTAGCTAGCTAGCTGGCGTAGCATAATTTATATCCAAGCATTCCCAACATCACCACTAGTCCCGTGCATTCTCCTGTTAGATGATATTTTGTAACCATCATCCTGATGTTGTGTAGGCTGATCACATTATCCAAAATGAAAGGTTGCCACACAGATAATCTCATGGTGTATTTTGGGCAAGCTAGGTACAATGCCTTCTAGCTAGACAGCAACGGGGGGTTGTATTTTGGTCATGAGAGGAAGGTTTTTTTTGGTCAGGCTCTGACACTAAAATCAGTAGCCTACCTGTGTTAAAATCAGAGGGCAAGAAAGTAGACTACTGTCAAAGGTGCTTTACTTTCAAAAATGATTTTGCTATGCTACTTTTGAGATTATAATAGTAAAAAAGGGGTGTATTTGTCTTGACATTTCCTCCTGGACTGAACAGCCCTGCCTTGACTGTTCCTAAGGACACTTCTGCCACCTAGAGGAACAGAGGCTTGAAATTTATACAGAAGATAGGTCAGACCGTCCTCGAGGCCTGGCTGTAAAAAAACGCAATTATCGGCGAACGATGTCGAAGGCAGGGGGCGTCACTATTCGAAATGACGTCATTCGACGGCCAAGGCAGCCAATGAGTTAATGATCAGGGGGCTAATAATTTTGTCATTTTTGGCTTTTTTTGTTTAAACTCATTGTAACAATAGAAAAATCCAAATTCAAGTCATTGGACATTATCTACATCACTGTAGGCCTATTTGTTTCCAGAATAACAGAACAGGTAACTAATGGTCTTTCTTACTGAGAAATCAAGAGAAATGTCTAATTTCAGGAGGGGGGGCTAATAGTATCGTCCTCAACTGTACATCTAATCTCGACACAGCGCGACTCAGCCGCCACTTTTTGCTCTTCGAATACGCACGACACAGCTCAATCGTAAAGCAACAAGTGGCAGCCAAGTTGCGTTGTGTCGAGCTGTAGGCCTACCAGAAACCTGCAGTGGAAAAGAGGCATAATTAGTTTTCCATAAACAATGATGATATTTTTTTTGCTACATCAGATACAGCCCCTACTGTGACGGACCTTTGTGTCATGTCCGACATTCCTTCTCCTGCGAGTCTCAGTTGTGTTGAGAGAGATCTGACATCGCTGTCGGTGTCGTGGAGGGGACCAGTTGGAGTTGACCAGGCCTCATACCTGATGACCCTCTACTGTGATGGAAAATGTCTAAGCACAGTTCCTGTCAGCTCTCTTGAACACAGTTTCTCTGGCCTGGATATTGGGAAGGAGTACACTGTTAGTGTCTCCACCGTTTTGGCAGGCAGGCATAGCTCACCTGTCTGTATCGTCATGAGCACATGTAAGTCAATGGCAGCCCTACTGCAGCTGAAGTGGCTGATCCCATCAGATATAATAATAACTATTTGTATAGCACAATTAATTATGCAATTTTTCATGCACATACATTGCTTGAAATGTCAAGTCAATAGTTACACTCTTGTTATCATTAAGTTTGAGGTTGAGCAAGTAAGGGTGGGCCATATATTGGGATTTAAGTTATATCGAGAAGGAGAAACATCTCAAAATAGATTTTGACATATCGAATTTATCGAAAAAGACTTTTAAGAGGTACAAGACGAGACCTGAACTTCTGAGTCATGATTCCCAATAAGGCCACTTTGATGTCATTGTAAATAATAATGTATTAAATCTCTTAACCACAATACAGGTAGCCTTGCTCTCAAGGACTTGTGTGTGGCTGTGGATCGAGCAGAATCAGGTGACCAGTGGAAGGCGGATCTCAGCTGGAGCCTACAGCAGGGGATGCAGCAGATTCCACACAAGTTCCTGATCTCCTACTGTAGTAAAGGGACTGAACCACAGACCATATCTACACAGTCCCGCTGTACAACTCTTACAGGCCTGCAGCCAGACACTCAGTACACTGTCACTGTTACTGTCTGCGTGGATTCCCATAGTGGAACTGAGGAGAAGATTGCCTCTGTGTCTACCACATTCCACACATGTAAGTATTAATTCATTAGTATATAGATTGCCAGTATATCTGCCACCTTCCACACAAGTCAGTGTCACTTCATTGCAGGGCAATTACAGCTATAATCAGTAAATGTTGGAAACGGTTCCCCAGCCCCCCAGATTTTTCTAACAAAAACTAATATGCCTAATAGATCAAATCCAAAACGTCATATCTCTCTTAGGTTGACAGCGGACCTTACAATGTTAACAGCTGGGATGCCTCAATATCATATTGTAGGGAAATTATTTTAACATAGGGTACTGGAATTACGGTATAGGAAATGTTAAATTATGTCAACAATGTTCTTTATGTTTCCAGGTGAACTGAGGATTGTGCTGCTTGGGAAAGCTGGTGATGGGAAAAGCAGCACTGGGAACACCATCCTGGGAGAAGACGTCTTCAAAGTGCTGAGTTCCCCAAACTCTGTTACAAACAAGTGTGAAGCATGCAGCAGAACTGTCAACGGGCGAAAGATCATTGTGGTTGACACTCCAGGATTTCTTGATGCAACTGTGGAAGATGAAGAGGAACAAGAAATAAAAACTGAGATAAGAAAATGCCTGTCATTAAGTTCCCCAGGACCCCATGCCTTTATCATTGTGTTAAAAACTGGGAGATTATCAAAAGGGAACCTAGACGTTATACAGAAGACTGTGGAATCATTTACATCAGATATTTTCGAACATGCTGTGATTGTTTTCACATTTGGTGACGATCTGAAAGCGAGCGGCCAGACCATTAGGCAGTTTGTTGAAGCCAGACCAAGTCAGAAAAAGAGAAAAGCTCCACTAAATGATATCATAGATAAATGTGGTGGCCGCTACCATGTAGTAGACAATAAGTGGTGGCAAGAGGAGCAGGAGGGCGAATACAGCAACAGGAGTCAGATAGAGAAGCTGTTTAACACTATACTTGAGATGGTACAGAAGAAGGAAAGAGGATATTACACTGAAGATCAGGCTATAGGGGCAATGGGCTCACCGGTCTGACTAAAATTTTACAACAAATGGAATTGTTGGTTCTTGGAAGGTTGAATTGTTACCTTCTTTAGCACAGAAACATACCTGAAGGGGTTGCTAATATTATCTAGAATGAAATTAAATTATTTTTCAGATATAAAATGTCTTTGTTGAGATTTGTTTGGAGGAAGACATTGGTTGGCATTAAAATCTGTATGTGTGCAATTACTGTATCACTAATGCAACATTGTGAGTGCATTTTATTATCACCAACTATATGATGAACATCCTGTTGGTTGTTGCCCAGGTTACACCCCAGATATTGGCAGTTACAATAGTTATTATGGTTGTATATATTTGTAAATATAACAACGTCTCCCATGATTTTTTTTTTTTTTCGTTTTATGTTCTTTCTTTATGAGTTGATATGTCTTCTGACAACATTATATTACACTGATACTTTTGTCCAAACCATGTAGGTATGAGGTTGGTTTAAGTCCCTACACACTTTGATCGCAAGATCAATTCAAAAACATTTGACCTCATAATCATGCAAACATAATTAACAGATTCATATGATCCTCTTAATATATAGACATTTTCTAATGCAACCATTTAGAAAAAGTGGACATTGTGCATAAACAGTAAGTACCATTATTAATAACTTTTTTTTTCTGTTTCACAACATAACACGTATATACATGTCTCCTATGATCTGGTTTTATTTCTTTTCCTAGCAAAATACCAAATATGGCTGTTTTTTGCAGTTGTGTTGTGTTGACATTGTTATTGTGATACAATTTCATTGTGATACAATTTCCTAGTTTTAAGCAATAATAAATATGAATATTTCCCAATCCAAAACATGTACAATCAATCATTATCACTGTATAGTTGCTTCCCCATTAAATGCGAGTTCACAGCAAATTCCAGAGAGTTAGAAACAACTATGAGAGTGTTATGAAAATGCACTATGAAAGTGTTTATATGTGATGCGATCTGGGAAAACCCGTCGGATGTCGCGCTGGCTGTTTCTCAGGAAACAGCGAAAATAGGTCGAGAAGCAATGTTGTCCTGAAATCGGTTTCTCATTAAATTATTGTTGTTTAACATCTTGTCTATCATCTCTGAAAATATTTGGTCTGAAATCGCTGTTTTAATGTGTTAAAATGAAGATTGAAATGGCCCGATGTGTGGTGAGAAGGGAGGCAGCCGTGAGCAGTCTGCCTGCGCAGCCAACGTGCTGACTACGCTTGTAGCGCAGGGGCGCGCGAGGTTGAGGGAAACACATCAGAGCTTGTAGACTTGAAGGCTCAGAATTTACACATGTGTAGCCTATTCACTGACTCGTTGTCAGCGCATCTGAGCAGTTGAAAACGCCTTCTGTCTCGATGAAGCAGAGTTTTCCCTCAAGTTATAGGTCCAAAGAAAGAAGGAACAATGAATAGCCTACAAACAGTAGGCGACACCTCTCCGTGGATCCCCGTCGAGCCCTGTGCTTCTCAACTCCAGTCTCATGTGCCTCTTGCAGTTCATCACTACAACTGCGATCAGGCTACTAAACGGCACTGGAATGTAGATTTCATTTTTTGATTGGATAGCTCACATGCAAACCTTAAACTAAAGCGCCCGTGTGATTTATCTATTACGAAAAGTGCAGTGATGTAGTCTACGTAGAACGCAGGCATACGGAGTATATTACCCACTTCTAAATTTTAGGGGCTTCAGTTCCCACTTAGACTTGATTGATCCATTATTTAGAATAGCATAGATATATACAGTATACCCACTTCAAAAATACTCGAATATACAGTATACCCACTTCAAAAAAGTAGACTACACCACTGGAAAAGTGTACTTTACTGCGCTGTGTCCTACTTGTTGTCATAATAAACGGTGCTGAATTGAAAGATGTAGATGTGGTCAAGACAGGGCTTGTTATGTTTCTGTAATTTAAATAAGCCTCATCGGATCATCTCAGATGTGCAAGATTAAAATGCTTTTATTTAGAACCGTGCCAAATGAATGTGTTCACACGTCTTCAGCAGTCCGTTTCCAGAGTCAGTCTGAGATACCCTACTCGGTGACGGACGGCACTGGACAGTATGCTACCCTACAATTTCAGAACGCAGTATAATTCAAAATGCCAAACTGAGAAAAAAGGCTTTAAAGTTTCCTTTCTGTCCACGCGACTGTGTTGGAGGTAAAGTGGTGATGACACTTCCATATAATACTTTTTTATGGTGAAAATTTATGCACGCAAGAAAAAAGCAAAGAAAACAACATTCTCATTACTTTTTAGCTGAAAAATCATTATACTGCGCTCTGTTGTGGTATTACTGTCTACACCAAAACCACGGTGTCAATGGAGAAGTGCAGTATAATTCGCATTATACTGCGTTCTTGGCTAGTAACACGTAGCCTCCTAAAACCAAAAAGCGCAGTATAATCAGTTTTTTGCGTTTTTTTCCGAAACGGGACCAAGTTGGGCCAAAAAATTTTAACACAAGAAAAAGAAGGTATTTTAAAGCCAATTTCCGGTCTAAACCCATTTTCGACCATTTTCAAGATACTGCGTTCTGATATTGTAGGGCAGTATAGAAGAGCGCGAAGAAAAACGTTTCTCCTCTCTATTTTTTGTGTTGCCTGCTGCAGAGGGCCAAGAGCGGTGTTGTAGGCCTACTATTCCGAGGCAGCGCATAGCGAAAAGATTCATTCTTTTCCCGCGCTGGTACACACTTTGTCATAATTCCCTGCGCTGAATTGAGAGTCGTGGTTTTGGTCAACTGGCTCCCTAACACTGCAGAAGCGCCACTGGATCATCTCATATGTTGAAGAAAAATTATAGGCTACCTATGTTTTTATGTCTTGCCTACTTATGGGCTCAGTAAAGACATATTCAATAGTCAATTTCCAAAGTCAAACTGAGATGCACCGGTGACTTTCACCCCAGTCTTTCAAATCACCAAAGTCCTTTCAAGCGACGCGCGAGATGGTGAAGAAGGTAAGCGCGGAGAAAACCTTTTCTCTTCTGTTATGTCTGTGCTGCCTGCTGCAGAGGGTAAAAAAACAAAAGCGGTCTTCACCGTCCTGTAGCCTACTACAAGTAGGCCTATTCCGAGGCATGATGTATGTTTTTTTTTTTTTTGCGTGCAGCTGATATTATGGAATCGCGCAAACCCATGTTTTACCTCCGAGCAGAGAGCTCATTGCACTTTTCCGAGACACTGATGCTTCCCATTTGTGCATTTCTGACACATTTTGCTGATATTTTCGCTTCATACCATAAACAGTAAAATGGAATGTCCAATACACGTCATTCGTTTCTTTACCTGGTGGAATGCTTTAGGAACTTAAATGGCAAAAGTTGGGCAGTAAATTACGAATAGGCTACATAACTATACATGACGAATCAATAGACAATTTAATATGAAATGATATTATATAAACGCAGGCCAGTATGTAGCCTATAGACGACCCACAGTTAGCCAGCAGTTTGGGGGTCTGGGAGACAAAAAAGAAAAAGAAAAAGGAAGACCTCAGGCCTATAGGTAAAAGTAATGGAATTACATTCGTTCAGCCGATTTGAAATTAACAGGCATGTGGTAGGTAGTGTTTGATGAGTAGCCATCTGTTGTTATTTACAATAATAATAATAATAATAATAATAATAATAATAATAATAATAATAATAATAATGTGCATCAAACAATATTTTTTGTCCCCAGTGTTTTGTTGTCCTCAAAAGTAGTGCCATCGGATTCCAAATTTACTGAAGATAAATTAATGAGATTAATGAATTCTTATTCTGAATTCTTATTCTGCTTTTATTCAGTTATTGCTTCTGAGACTTATTCTTCTGAGAAGTGAGTATCATCAATGATTGAAAGAGCACTAATTTAGCCAAGTGACCCTTCATTCATTCAGGCCAATATTAAAATCTGAACCAAATTATGGTATGCCAACTCCATAGCATAAACTGGATCTGGGGTACTTGGTGAGACCTATGGAGTTGGAAATCACTCCATTGTTCGTGTCCCTTACTCTGAGTAATCCAGTTAAGGTGTGGGATTGGGGGCGGAACCCAATTCTACGATGAGCGACCTCAGTTAGAGTGATGGTTAGGGGGGTGGGGCTGTGCTATGGTCATGGATGAGAGCAAAATTCAACTAGAGACAATACAGAAGGAGGAGACTAATCTTTAAGAGGTACCTTGACCAAAAAACGGTCCTGCCTGTATCTTCCACCATCTGTGAGGCATCCGGAGCATCGTATGAGGACGCTGCACTGCTTCCAAACTGAGTTACTCTACTCGAAAGATTCAAATTTTAAGTAGCTATCTCAGAAAGAAAGAGCTAAATTCTTATTTTTTTTACACCAAAATAGGCTTATGCTGGATTACAGTTATATAAAGAAAACATTTCCTGCACAGCGGATGTCGAGGACCATAACATTGAATTGATGTGAATTACAATTATTCTTACAAAGTATTCAGAAGATGATAATGATCATGATAATGAAGCACTGAATGAAAAGCTAACAATAATAATGTTTCCATTGGGGATTATAGTGTCCAAAGTACTTAGAATGGCTCAATTATACAGTATCCCAATAACTATAAAATTAATAATAATAATTACTAATATGATCATAATTTTTATCCATAATAATGTGCTATCCGTGCTGTGTTGAAACAAGGATTTTTTATCTTGGCTAAATTAGTGCTCTTTGACTCAAACTCAAAACTAAACAAATTACATAAATAAATCAAAGAAAAAATAGTTGCAATACCTACTCTGGCCACAATCCTCCATACTCAACCTCACATTTTCCCAAGCTGCAATACCTCCTCTGGCCACAAGAGCCTTGCATAGTTGCAATACCTTCTTTGGACACAATCACCTTGCATAGTTGCAATACTCACTGTGGCCACAATCGCCTTGCATAGTTGCAATACCTCCTCTGGCCACAATCTCCATACTCAATGTTTAGAGTGTTTTTTCTCAGAATTCCTCCAAACGACTAAGTTGACTTTGGGTAAGTATAACATTTGATAGAGACAAGATGTGAAAATAACGAAAACACCTTTGGAAAGAGCTTGAAGTTGACTTTCAAATGGTAACGATATCTCAAAAATGTAAAATCCCACCATGTGAAGGGTTTTCCCAGATCGCATCACATATTGTGCCAATCTTTGGAGTGTTAGTAGAACACTCCCAAAAGTGGTAATACTCAGAGAGTTGCAGTAACTCTAAGCAGAGTAAGGTATTAATACTCAGAGAGTTGAAATAACTCCAAGCAGAGTTACTTATTAACTCCCTAACACCAAATAGTGTTAAATAGCCATTACACACTATATCGTCGGCTTGCTACCAAAACCGCCTAAGTCCGATTTTGGGGTTTTCGGAAAAACAGGGAAAAACTAAATTTCCTAGGGGGTGTCCAGTGGCGGTTTTAGGAAATCTGAGACCCTGGGCAAAGAGCAATTGTGAGTCCCCCCTAATCATTTTGGTCAAAAGAAGACTTTTGCAGAACTTTACTCCCCTACCACTTCTACATTATCCTGTCATCCTGCCTGTGTCACTGGTCCATTACAAACAGTACCTGTCTAAGATGTTAATTACCCTACTAACAATTTTTAGTTCTACGAAGGTTCCTGGAACACAAGCCATTGGTTCCAGTTTAGTTCTGGGTACGTCCCCAGAGAGTCATGTTTGGTTATTTTTCCGTTCTCACTTGGTTGGCAGGAAAGTTTAATTTTCGTTCCTAGAATGTTATATGTAGTTCCCATTCCGTTCCCTTATTGTTCTCTCACCGTCACTTTATTCCTGTTCATGTCATGTTTGTTCCCTTGCTTTTCCCATATGGTTCCCTTAACCTTGTTGGTTGCATATTTGGTTCGTCAGACATGCTCCTGATGTTCCCCCAACCTTGTTTATTATTGTGAATGTGTTTTGGTCCTGCCCCCCACTATCTCTCACCATGATTGAGGTACCCTGATCATGGTACTTAAGCACCTCCCATCCTCCACCATGACTGAAACACCCTGCGCCTGGCATCACTTTGGCACACTGCTCTCTGAAAATAATGTGAAAAGTTGCTGAAAACATGTATATGTCTATATTTTATATAGCAGTCTATACTGTACTGTATCACAATGTGAGAGAAATATCAGCTGAACATGTATGATGTGGGATTAATACCAAATGTTTTCCTTAATGAAGTTTAAAGATAACCATACCATCTAAATCAAGTGCACAATGGAGCAAGCAATGTAACATGTGCTACTGACTAGCTCACAAAGCAAGGCACAAGATGTAGCTAACAAATGCCATAAGCTAAAAGCGCTGTTAGCTTGCTTGCAAAGCAGGTAAACAAGCGCTATGCTGTGCCATGCTGACCAGCCGACAGGCAGGCAGGCAGGCAAATGACTAAAGCACTCTGACAGTCCAGGTTTATATACAGGCTCAAGAGTACCATGTGACCAGATTGATTAGGAGTTTTTCAGGTGCAAGCAATTGAATCATGATATACCAGCCCTAAGTAATTAGGTTTGGCCAGGCGCTGATGGACAGATTGGTTGTGAGGGGCCTGCTTGTTACAGGCAAAGGTGTAACAAGTTCTCAAGTTATTTCTTTCACTCACCACATCTTTTGTGTGATGTTGTGTGCACAGCCAAACCTTAGATCAACCCAACCAAGTTGAGTTAAATGAATGAAATCTAATTAAAAAAAAAATAGATTGTGTGCATGATTAAATCTGGAGGAAATGCTGTTACTAATATGTAGACGTAAGGGTCATTCCACGCCAAATCTCCGAATCATCCCGCACGACCATCTCAGATTTGACAGAAAAAAATCAAGGAGGTTCACAAACGTCCCAATAGGACAAGTGCAAAATTATAGCTCTCAACTCCTCATAGTTTTGTCATTAAAAATGTTTTTGTCAGGTACCCCCCTGACTCGTTTGGAACAGACTTCTCAGAGAGCCCACTTTCAGAGTGTTGTATCTAACAAATTACTTTAAGTAGGTCCTTATGAATTTCAAGGGGTAACATTTGGAACATGTACTTGTGAAATGTGGATTTTCACACATCCTCTTGTCATTTACCACCGTTTTCTGGGGGCTTAAAGTTGATAGAAAAATTCTCACCTTTGAATTTGTGGGCATCTTTGAAGGACTGTGGTAAGTGCAGTTTTAAAGACAGAAGTTTGATATGGACAATATATGTTCCCAACTATTCTGTGCATGTTGTGTTGAAAGACTGATCTTCTGCGATGAACAGTTTAGAAGATATGAAGTCTTTAAAATGGAAAAACTGAAACTTGGTGCCATCTTTGCCATGTCATTAAAAAAAAATGTCACGACTCACCACCTTATTATCAACAGTTTTGGAAAGATTAGATGTCTGTTCTTAACATATCCAAAAACTGTGATGGTATTCTGCCTCATTTGGTCACAATGATTTTTCAAAAACCCACTGTTGGGTGACTTCCATAGCTCCTATGAAAAATTGATATTAGTGGCATCTTCTCCATGTTATACAAAAGAAATGACAGAACTCACCACTATGACATTTACAGTTTTAGAAAGACTCAATGTCTGTTTTTAACATATCCAAAAACTGGGGTGGTGCTCTCTCTCATTTTTTAAGAATGGACTTGTAAAAACGGCTATGTGACATCTTCAGCTTGCTGCTTTATTGAGGTGGGGCCCCTGCTCAGATCTTTGCAGGCTACATGGGGGCCCTATCTACCAGTATTTGCCATGAGGTCCTATGTACAATTGTTCCGCCACTGTGAATGACTTGAGCAATTTGAGTCAGACATTTTTGATACAAGATATTTGACTTGAGCATTTTCGACACACTCAATATAATACGGCAAAAAAGTAAAAGTGGCTGTTGACAGAGGTTTTTTTCCGAGCTTTTTCTGAAACTACATTTCAGTAAATCAAAGGTTATAGACTTGTGTAAACTTCATCTTTAGGCACTGAAAACCAAATACCGGAATAAAGTGATGAAATGTTGAATCACTGAAACATCCCCGTAGATTTTGAAACAAATACATCCTGACTATCACCACATCTCAATGCCTTTTATTACAATTCATAACAATCTTTGATAACCTGTTTACCAACTTTGATGCAATTCTGAGGTCTGATGTGGATTGTTTTGTATTGTGTATGAAATACTACCTTTTGTCATGTGATTATTCTTTCTACATTTGATTTGTGTTTCACTCTATGTATACATGTATATCCACTTGTGAAAACTCATCAGGATTAATGTATAACATCAGACAGTAATACTTGAATTGCTCAGCTCTGTGACAGAGTTGACCCTTGATGAGCATTTAGTCAGTATTGCAGTTGTCTAGCACCATGCTCAGGGTAGCTCAGTCATGGTGATTGGAAGGGCCGGACAGCTGTTTAGTCAGGTTACCTCCTTACGAACAGTCTCCTCCTTTTGTATCATCACTGTTTTTTTCTCTTCTCCATGATAATAAAAGTGTCCCACCCCCCAAAAAAAACCATGACAAAGGTGACCTGTTCATAGAACTTGGCCCCGCCCCAGTCCTAACCATGACCGAGGAACCTAGCGCATTGTATTGGTTCATGGCAAAGGTCTGTGTGTTCAATCAGATGAAATGCAGCTCTATTAACAGAGTTAAGTTGCAGATGTCTTGGGAAATTCTAAATGTGTAGAGGTAAAATATTCATGTCCAAAACAGGGCTAAAGTGGCCCGGAATGTCTCAAGATTAAAATGAAGGAAATGGGAGCATTAGTGTTGTGGTTCTTTCTTCATTATTTTTAACAATATATCTTAACAGCTTAAAGAAATTTGTTTAAAAAATCACTTGCTGCTATAAAGTTTGGCAAATATCTTGTATCAAGACTATGTATTAACAATGCTACTTTACCAATCAGAATGATCCAATTAATTTATCACTACTGCAATTCAAGACTTACTTTACGGTGTAATAGCAAAATGTTAACTCCTACAGTGTTGAGGTTTAAACACAAGGCCATGACCTTTAATTCACGAACATTTAGTTACCAAAAAATGTTGTTACCTAAAAACTAAAAGAAAAATAATAATGGTATATAAATCGCTCAACTGTTTCTTATTGTGTGCTTCAAAAATACTCAAGTCACATTTCTTGTATCAAAAATGCCCAAGTCAAACTGCCTGTCATTCACTGTGTCAGCCCAAATAGATTGGCACCCAAAAGTCTGCAAAGGTCATGACTATGGCCCCTACCACAAATTCAGGAGGGCCCTGGACAAATGCCCTGCTTGTCCCCCTATAGCTCCGCCCCTGGTAATTCATGTGACTTAGGCATTTTCACAGGAGCTGCTGATGTAACAGCAAACTGGTTTTTCAAGAGTCATTACAAGACATTGATACAAAACACCATCCCAGTTTTTGGATATGTTACAAACAGACATCCTATCTTTCCAAAACTGTTCAGTTCATTGTGGTGATTGCTGTCATTGTTTTTGTATAGCATGGCAAAGTTGCCCCCCAATATCAGATTGTCATAGGAGCAGTGGAAGTCACACAACAGTGGGTTTTTAAAAAATCATTGTGACCAAATGAGGCAGAATACCATCACAGTTTTTGGATATGTTAAGAACAGACATTTAATCTTTCCAAAACTGTTGATAATACGGTGGTGAGTCGTGACATTTTTTTTAAATAACGTGGCAAAGATGGCACCAAGTTTCAGTTTTTCCATTTTAAAGACTTCATATCTTCTAAAATGTTCATCGCAGAAGATCAGTCTTTCAACACAACATGCACAGAATGGTTGGGAACATACAGTGTCCATATCAAACCTCTGTCTTTAAAACTGTGCTTACCACAGTCCTTCAAAGATGCCCACAAATTCAAAGGTGAGAATTTTTCAAGCAACTTTAAGCCCCCAGAAAACGGTGGTAAATGACCATAGGATATGTGAAAATCCACATTTCACAAGTACATGTTCCAAATGTTACCCCTTGAAATTCACAAAGACCTACTTAAAGTAGTTTTTTAGATACAACACTCTGAAAGTGGGCTCTCTGAGAAGTCTGTTCAAAATGAGTCAGGGGGGTACCTGACAAAAACATTTTTAATGACAAAACTATGAGGAATTGAGAGCTATAATTTTGCACTTTTCCTATTGGGACGTTTGTGAACCTCCTTGATTTTTTTCTGCCAAATCTGAGATGGTCGTGCGGGATGATTCGAAGATTTGGCGTGGAATGACTCAACAGCAGGGTCATTCCACGCCAAATCTCCGAATCATCACGCATGACCATCTCAGATTTGGCAGAAAAAATTCAAGGAGGTTCACAAACGTCCCAATAGGAAAAGTGCAAAATTATAGCTCTCAATTCCTCATAGTTTTGTCATTAAAAATGTTTTTGTAAGGTACCCCCCTGACTCGTTCGGAACAGAGTTCTCAGAGAGCCCACTTTCAGATTGCTGTATCCAAAAAACTGCTTTAAGTAGGTCCTTACAAATTTCAAGGGGTAACATTTGGAACATGTACTTGTGAAATGTCGATTTTCACTTATCCTCTTGTCATTTACCACCGTTTTCTGGGGGCTTAAAGTTGCTTGAAAAATTCTCACCTTTGAATTTGTGGGCATCTTTGAAGGACTGTGGTAAGCACAGTTTTAAAGACAGAGGTTTGATATGGACACTGTATGTTCCCAACCATTCTGTGCATGTTGTGTTGAAAGACTGATCTTCTGCGATGAACAGTTTAGAAGATATGAAGTCTTTAAAATGGAAAATCTGAAACTTGGTGCCATCTTTGCCATGTCATTAAAAAAAAATGTCACGACTCACCACCATATTATCAACAGTTTTGGAAAGATTAGATGTCTGTTCTTAACATATCCAAAAACTGTGATGGTATTCTGCCTCATTTGGTCACAATGATTTTTCAAAAACCCACTGTTGGGTGACTTCCATAGCTCCTATGAAACATTGATATTAGAAGCATCTTCTCCATGTTATACAAAAGAAATGACAGAACTCACCACTATGACATTTACAGTTTTAGAAAGACTCAATGTCTGTTTTTAACATATCCAAAAACTGGGGTGGTGCTCTGTCTCATTTTTTAAGAATGGATTTGTAAAAACGGCTGTGTGACATCTTCAGCTTGCTGCTTTATTGAGGTGGGGCCCCTGCTCTGATCTTTGCAGGCTACATGGGGGCCCTATCTACCAGTATTTGCCACGAGGCCCTATGTACAATTGTTCCGCCACTGTGAATGACTTGAGCAATTTGAGTCAGACATTTTTGATACAAGATATTTGACTTGAGCATTTTCGACACACTCAATATAATACGGCAAAAAAGTAAAAGTGGCTGTTGACAGAGTTTTTTTTTCAGCTTTTTCCTGAAACTACATTTCAGTAAATCAAAGGTTATAGACGTGTGTAAACTTCATCTTTAGGCACTGAAAACCAAATACTGGAATAAAGTGATGAAATGTTGAATCACTGAAACATCCCCGTAGACCTTGAAACAAGTACATCCTGACAATCACTACATCTCGATGCTTTTTATTACAATTCATATCAATCTTTATTAACTTATTTACCAACTTTAGTGAAGTTCTAAGGTCTGCTGTGGATTATTTTGGATTGTGTTTTGAGATTTTATCTTTTATCATGCAATTCTTTTTTTCCCACATGTGGTTTGTATTGCACTCCATGTACATGTGCATGTCCATTTGTGGAAGCTTATCAGAGTCAATGTAGAACATCATATAATGATGCTTGCATTGCTTAGCTCTGTGACAGAATCGTCCCTCAGAAGCATTTAGTCAGTATTGCAGTGGACTGGCACCATGCTCAGGGTAGCTCAGTCATGGTGATTGGAGGGGCAGGACAGCTGTTTAGTCAGGTTACCTCCTTACGAACTGTCTCCTTTTGCATCATCACTGTGTTTTTCTCTTCTCCATGATAATACAAGTGTCCCACCCCCCCAAAAAAACCATGACAAAGGTGACCTGTTCATAGAACTTGGCCCCGCCCCAGTCCTAACCATGACCGAGGAACCTAGCGCATTCATGGAAAAGGTGGGAGTGTTGAATGATGTGATATGCAACTCTATCAACAGAGCAAAGTTGCAGAACCCATGTGAAAATTAAAGTGTATTGAAGTAAATCATTAATGTCTGAGGAAGGACTAAGATTGCCCAAAATGTCACAAGATTGAAATGAAGTAAACGGGAACATCAGTGTTGTGTTTCTTCTTTCAATACCTTTTCATCAGAATATCTTTACAGCTGACTGAAATTTGTTTAAAAAAACACATCCTGAAATAAAGTTAGGCAATCATCCTGTATCAAGACTATGTCTTAACAATGCTACTTAACCAATTAGAATGATTCAATTAATTTATCACTACTGCAATTCAAGACTTACTTTATAGTATAATGGCAAAATGTTAACTCCTACAGTGTTGAGGTTTAAACACATGGCCATAACCTTTAAGGCGAGACACGGCAGGTGAAATATCGATTTTTTCATGCCCTGGTCAAATTTGAGATTTTGGGCTAATTTGCATCTTTAACTTGTTATCTTTCATATTACCATATAGAAAACGTTAAAATTACACATTTAAGTGTCTGTTTCAGCACATTTTGTTCAACCGCGGCATCCATTTTCGCCTAAATTTACCAAGAATTCTGCCTTTGACCGTGTTCCGCGTCTCGTCTTTTTGCACATCTGTCATGTCTGGTATGGTTTTAAAGCACTGAGTTTCGATCAGAAGGATGTGTTATCCAAATATGGGCATTTCCTTTCTTTTCAGCAACCAATCCTGACTCTCTGAAGGGGGGTTTATATGACTAAAGTAGATTCATTGGCTGGCGATGCTTCTCTGCTAACGTGATTCGCCCAATGCCTCACGTGTTGTCTTTTTGACATTTCCGTCTTAGCTTGCTGCGGGAACTTTAAAATATATTTGCTGTACGAAACAGTTAACAAAAAGAAAGACACAATTGTGTTTAGCAAGGTCCGTGATAATATATCAGCCGGCCGAATTGGCACATAATCGTCCAGGGAACAGCACGTGCGGTCGTAAGTTGTTCGCAAACTGTGAGGAGTGCGAGACCCAGCAGGTCCGTCTCTCATCTAAATGAGATGATAATGATCATCTGTGTCCTAACTATACCGAATCGGACCTGTCAATAAACAGTCATCCAAACAGCCAGGGCTTTTGCAGTAGATTGCTTCTGAGTGCAACAGTTGTAAAGCAGAGGGTGGTTACAGGCGACATGCGTCCACACGACTGCTGACCTGTGGTCGCCTTTGATGTAAAAGTGCGCACATCGCTTTTGGCACACGATTTGGGCATGAGTTATGCTGCGCTGAATAAGATCAGCAAGGTTTTGGGGATCCCTTCCCTTCATTTGAAAATGTACCAGCGACACGACAAAAGAGTTAGGCTTAGCAGATATCCTAGCTTACAGAAAGATGAATGATTACAGACTTGATGATAATAGGCCTAGTAATAATAATAGGCCTATAGCCTACTATATTAGGTAGGCTGTAGACCTACATATTATTATGACAGGTAGGCCTAAGTAGGCTATGTTACATAACTAGTAGTAAATATAACAAAATATATTATTAGATTAGGCTAAAATAAATCATTTGTCAATAGCCTACAAAAAACATTCATAACAGTAACAACATGCACAAAAAAATCTGTTTTCAATTCAGTGGCAAAAGAATCATAGACACAATCCTAAAAGCAGCAGAATTGGTTGCATCAGGACTGCCTGTCAGGGGTCTCTCCAGTTCCTTCGCCCTAAAAAAGCATTATAATAGGCCTATATCTGGTGTGCACTTCATCTGAGAACATGCAATGATATCTCTGACTTCATACCCTCAATGTTACCATGTGAGGTTGTACAAAACAAACAAACAAACAAAATAAGAAAATAAAAATAGACCTTGGCTATTTACTGGCCCGGTGATGTGAACAGGCTTTTCCATGAGACAGAAGTATCCCAATTTCGTTTTATCATGTAGGCTGTTGCAAAACACTGGCATCTAGCAAATTAAGACCATTACAAGTCATAGAGAATACATAACAAGTTACAAGTATATTAAAATGTTCCTATTTCTAAAGGCAGCCTAGCAGCATTCGGTTTGTCCATAAGCCTAAGCCGCTTCTGCCCATTTACCACAGAATGTCAGGGGACAGTCTCCTGCAAAAAATGCAGCATGGGGGCACACAAAACAACAATGAATGTCTAAATTCAGTTATATGGGCTCGCTGCCCAAAAACAGTGTTTGTGGGGAGAAACAGAGTGGAGGCGGCTGTAAGCATGGCCATATCCTCATTCAATGAGGGTGCGTCAGCCATCCTTAATGTGATGGCCAACCTGTGGCTGGAGAGCACAACCATCACCCTAAACACCATCAGGGAAGCTGACATGCTGAGGGTAACCAAAGCAAATGCCATCCTGTCTCCCCAAGCAAAGAAAAAGAGAAAACTTGAGGACAAAGAAAGAAAAGTGAAAAGGCACCAGCAAGAACAGGTTCGGGGTGCGACATATGGGGCAGGGATGGACATGTAGGCCCAATGTTCTGTATATGCAAATCAATGAATTACCATAGCCTACTAAAAATAGGTTGCACAAAACATGTATGTTTTAATCATTTTGATTTAAGCTATGAACTGGTAAATTTTCATGGTGATATGTGTAAGCTAAAATGTTACCTCACCTGCACAATACCGTAATTCAGTGTTTCCCAACCTTTTTTGTATCGCGGACCCCCTAAACCTCTTAGTTGTGTCATGAGTACCCCCTAATTCATGTTTTATATTGCTTTCTCTGTCCTGATGTGACTGCTTCATGCATTTGTTGTAATAATAACATCTTTCCTAGTACCCCCTGCAGTGTGCTCGCGTACCCCTAGTGGTACACGTACCCCTGGTTGGGAAACACTGCCGTAATTAACCAGCCTGTTACAGCAGTTTTTGGCTTTCTATGGCTGTCATGTTATTAAATGATTTGTTTAAATGATCTTTACATATTCATAACTGTTATGACTAAGAGCTTGAGCATTTATTTTTTGTTCAAGTAGATTTTTGATGTATAAATGTATGAAAATCCCCTATATAAATCTTTAAATGCCGTTTTCTCAAAATGAGTGTTTTTTCATTTTTAGGTGCGCATTTCTCAGTCTGTGTTGACCCTAGGTACACCATACTTTCCAGTTTCACACATAGCATTAATATGAAGACATTTACAGCTGGATTTATTTATAAATTGTTCCTGGCCAGATATATGGGTCATTTTACCTGAAAATCATGGCGGAAAATAGTGTTTTTAAGGTCATGGATAGTATATTTTGATTTCCCAAGTCATAAAAGCAGATATCCTGAAATCCACCTGAGCATTTGTTGTCATTTGATATATGAACAAAATAAAAAAGAATTTTGGTCTTAGCTTTATCACAGTTTAAATTCATGCACCAGAAATATATCCAAAAATCGCGCATATTTAATGAGATTCCGCCTAATTTGCATAATTAAACATACAAATTTCTAAAACTTGTAATACATTTTTTTTATATATTGATGTATGTAATCAACTGGTAAAGTTTCATGATGATCCCTTGAATTTAAAATTTTTACCCTATTCACCTGCCATTTCTCGCCTTAATTCACGAAGATTTAGTTACCAAAAAATGTTGTTACCTAAAAACTAAAAGAAAAATAATAATGGTATATAAATCGCTCAACTGTTTCTTATTGTGTGCTTCAAAAATACTCAAGTCACATTTCTTGTATCAAAAATGCCCAAGTCAAACTGCCTGTCATTCACTGTGTCAGCCCAAATAGATTGGCACCCAAAAGTCTGCAAAGGTCATGATTATGGCCCCTACCACAAATTCAGGAGGGCCCTGGACAAATGCCCTGCTTGTCCCCCTATAGCTCCACCCCTGGTAATTCATGTGACTTAGGCATTTTCACAGGAGCTGCTGATGTAACAGCAAAGGGTTTTTCAAGAGTCATTACAAGACATTGATACAAAACACCATCCCAGTTTTTGGATATGTTACAAACAGACATCCTATCTTTCCAAAACTGTTCAGTTCATTGTGGTGATTGCTGTCATTGTTTTTGTATAACATGGCAAAGTTGCCCCCCAATATCAGATTGTCATAGGAGCAGTGGAAGTCACACAACAGTGGGTTTTTAAAAAATCATTGTGACCAAATGAGGCAGAATACCATCACAGTTTTTGGATATGTTAAGAACAGACATCTAATCTTTCCAAAACTGTTGATAATACGGTGGTGAGTCGTGACATTTTTTTTTAATAACGTGGCAAAGATGGCACCAAGTTTCAGTTTTTCCATTTTAAAGACTTCATATCTTCTAAAATGTTCATCGCAGAAGATCAGTCTTTCAACACAACATGCACAGAATGGTTGGGAACATACAGTGTCCATATCAAACCTCTGTCTTTAAAACTGTGCTTACCACAGTCCTTCAAAGATGCCCACAAATTCAAAGGTGAGAATTTTTCAAGCAACTTTAAGCCCCCAGAAAACGGTGGTAAATGACCATAGGATATGTGAAAATCCACATTTCACAAGTACATGTTCCAAATGTTACCCCTTGAAATTCACAAAGACCTACTTAAAGTAGTTTTTTAGATACAACACTCTGAAAGTGGGCTCTCTGAGAAGTCTGTTCAAAATGAGTCAGGGGGGTACCTGACAAAAACATTTTTAATGACAAAACTATGAGGAATTGAGAGCTATAATTTTGCACTTTTCCTATTGGGACGTTTGTGAACCTCCTTGATTTTTTTCTGCCAAATCTGAGATGGTCGTGCGGGATGATCACGCATGACCATCTCAGATTTGGCAGAAAAAATTCAAGGAGGTCCACAAACGTCCCAATAGGAAAAGTGCAAAATTATAGCTCTCAATTCCTCATAGTTTTGTCATTAAAAATGTTTTTGTCAGGTACCCCCCTGACTCGTTCGGAACAGAGTTCTCAGAGAGCCCACTTTCAGATTGCTGTATCCAAAAAACTGCTTTAAGTAGGTCCTTACAAATTTCAAGGGGTAACATTTGGAACATGTACTTGTGAAATGTCGATTTTCACTTATCCTCTTGTCATTTACCACCGTTTTCTGGGGGCTTAAAGTTGCTTGAAAAATTCTCACCTTTGAATTTGTGGGCATCTTTGAAGGACTGTGGTAAGCACAGTTTTAAAGACAGAGGTTTTATATGGACACTGTATGTTCCCAACCATTCTGTGCATGTTGTGTTGAAAGACTGATCTTCTGCGATGAACAGTTTAGAAGATATGAAGTCTTTAAAATGGAAAATCTGAAACTTGGTGCCATCTTTGCCATGTCATTAAAAAAAAATGTCACGACTCACCACCATATTATCAACAGTTTTGGAAAGATTAGATGTCTGTTCTTAACATATCCAAAAACTGTGATGGTATTCTGCCTCATTTGGTCACAATGATTTTTCAAAAACCCACTGTTGGGTGACTTCCATAGCTCCTATGAAACATTGATATTAGAAGCATCTTCTCCATGTTATACAAAAGAAATGACAGAACTCACCACTATGACATTTACAGTTTTAGAAAGACTCAATGTCTGTTTTTAACATATCCAAAAACTGGGGTGGTGCTCTGTCTCATTTTTTAAGAATGGACTTGTAAAAACGGCTGTGTGACATCTTCAGCTTGCTGCTCTATTGAGGTGGGGCCCCTGCTCTGATCTTTGCAGGCTACACGGGGGCCCTATCTACCAGTATTTGCCATGAGGCCCTATGTACAATTGTTCCGCCACTGTGAATGACTTGAGCAATTTGAGTCAGACATTTTTGATACAAGATATTTGACTTGAGCATTTTCGACACACTCAATATAATACGGCAAAAAAGTAAAAGTGGCTGTTGACAGAGTTTTTTTCAGCTTTTTCCTGAAACTACATTTCAGTAAATCAAAGGTTATAGACGTGTGTAAACTTCATCTTTAGGCACTGAAAACCAAATACCGGAATAAAGTGATGAAATGTTGAATCACTGAAACATCCCCGTAGATCTTGAAACAAGTACATCCTGACTATCACTACATCTCAATGCTTTTTATTACAATTCACATCAATCTTTAATAACTTATTTACCAACTTTGGTGAAGTTCTAAGGTCTGCTGTGGATTATTTTGGATTGTGTTTGAGATATTATCTTTTATCATATAATTATTTTTTTCCACATTTGGTTTGTATTGCACTCCATGTACACGTGTATGTCCATTTGTGCAAACTCATCAGAGTTAATGTAGAACATCATACAATGATGCTTGCATTGCTTAACTCTGTGACAGAGTTGTCCCTCAGTGAGCATTTAGTCAGTATTGCAGTGGTCTAGCACCATGCTCAGGGTAGCTCAGTCATGGTGATTGGAGGGGCAGGACAGCTGTTTAGTCAGGTTACCTCCTTACGAACAGTCTCCTCCTTTTGCATCATCACTGTTTTTTTCTCTTCTCCATGATAATAAAAGTGTCCCCCCCCCCCCCCAAAAAAAAACATGACAAAGGTGACCTGTTCATAGAACTTGGCCCCGCCCCAGTCCTAACCATGACCGAGGAACCTAGCGCATTGTATTGGTTCATGGCAAAGGTCTGTGTGCTGAATCATTTGATATGCAACTCTATCAACAGAGCAAAGTTGCAGAAGTCATGTGAAATTTGAAATGTATTGAAGTAAATCATTTATGTCTGAGGAAGGACCAAGGATGCCTGAAATGTCACAAGATTAAAATGAAGTAAATGGGAACATCAGTGTTGTGTTTCTTTTTTCATTACTTTTTTATCAGAATATCTTTACAGCTAAAAGAAATTTGTTTTAAAAAACCATATCCTGAAATAAAGTTTGGCAAACATCCTGTATCAAGACTATGTCTTAACAATGCTACTTTACCAATCAGAATGATTCAATTAATTTATCACTACTGCAATTCAAGACTTACTTTATGGTATAATAGCAAAATGTTAACTCCTACAGTGTTGAGGTTTAAACACATGGCCATAACCTTTAATTCACAAACATTTAGTTACCAAAAAAATTTGTTACCTAAAAACTAAAAGAAAAAGAAAAATAATAATGGTATATAAATCACTCAACTGTTTCTTATTGTGTGCTTCAAAAATACTCAAGTCACATTTCTTGTATCAAAAATGCCCAAGTCAAACTGCCTGTCATTCACTGTGTCAGCCCAAATAGATAAGCACCCAAAAGTCTGCAAAGGTCATGATATGGCCCCTACCACAAATTCAGGAGGGCCCTGGACAAATGCCCTGCTTGTCCCCCTATAGCTCCGCCCCTGGTAATTCATGTGACTTAGGCATTTTCACAGGAGCTGCTGATGTAACAGCAAAGGGTTTTTCAAGAGTCATTACAAGACATTGATGCAAAACACCATCCCAGTTTTTGGATATCTTACAAACAGACATCCTATCTTTCCAAAACTGTTCAGTTCATTGTGGTGATTGCTGTCATTGTTTTTGTATAGCATGGCAAAGTTGCCCCCCAATATCAGATTTTCATAGGAGCAGTGGAAGTCACACAACAGTGGGTTTTAAAAAAAAATAATTGTGACCAAATGAGGCAGAATACCATCCCAGTTTTTGGATATGTTAAGAACAGACATCTAATCTTTCCAAAACTGTTGATAATACGGTGGTGAGTCGTGACATTTTTTTTAAATAACGTGGCAAAGATGGCACCAAGTTTTAGTTTTTCCATTTTAAAGACTTCATATCTTCTAAACTGTTCATCGCAGAAGATCAGTCTTTCAACACAACATGCACAGAATGGTTGGGAACATACAGTGTCCATATCAAACCTCTGTCTTTAAAACTGTGCTTACCACAGTCCTTCAAAGATGCCCACAAATTCAAAGGTGAGAATTTTTCAAGCAACTTTAAGCCCCCAGAAAATGGTGGTAAATGACAAGAGGATATGTGAAAATCCACATTTCACAAGTACATGTTCCAAATGTTACCCCTTGAAATTCACAAAGACCTACTTAAAGTAGTTTTTTAGATACAACACTCTGAAAGTGGGCTCTCTGAGAAGTCTGTTCCAAATGAGTCAGGGGGGTACCTGACAAAAACATTTTTAATGACAAAACTATAAGGAGTTGAGAGCTAAAATTTTGCACTTCTCCTATTGGGACATGTGTGAACCTCCTTGATTTTCTTCTGCCAAATCTGAGATGGTCGTGCGGGATGATTCGGAGATTTGGCGTGGAATGACCCAGCATGCAAGATTGTAGAACTATTATTGCTCAGCAAAACTTTGCTGGTGGGCCGCATTCCCGTCGCCTACTATTTCACGGTGGCCGGGCCAAGTACAACTTGGAGAGCAACAAAAACACATTTTTACAAACATCTCCATTGTCAAATTTGGCATGTGCTTCTCTTTTTAACAAGTGTTAAAATAGGATTTCCATCACGAGTGTGGTGACGTGGTAAAATGTATTTCCCCAAGCATGGAAGGTGTGAGGTACTATTGTTTTTGCAAGGTTTTATTGGCATTATTATTATTACAATTATTATTATCATCATTGTTATTATTCATATTTGTCTCTTTACTATACATTGGGCCCTTTTTAGGTGGCTGCCATGCATGGATTTAAAAGCTATTTGCCACATTTTGTAAATGGGGTTGAGGCATAGAAGATGAGAAATTGAGTGTAACTTTGATATGTTGTGATATGACAAGATGACGACTTGATGTCTTAAAGGAACAGTCCACCTTTTTTGATTTTCACACATTTGCTGTAGGCCTATTTCCAAGCATTATTCATGAATGTGCATATCATTTTTTCCACGTTATTTTCAGTACTCAGATTTATTGAATCAGAATTATTAGCATAGCTTAGCATAACCACTGGAAGTAAATGGGAAGCTTTAGCATCAAGCCGCAAGTGATAACAGGACAGAATTAAATAGCTGTTTTGCAATCAGGTGAATTTTGTATTAATTTTAAAGTAGTTTATACTTACATTTGATTATGTTTTGTTTGCTGTCTATAGACATGCATTGCTACTCATAATTTGGCTGTAGCCTACTGTTAAAGTGTACCTCCGCGATTTTGGACACCAGACCTCATTTCCGAGTCAGCCAGGGTGTAAACAATGTGTCCAGAACGTTTTTTTCACATTCCATGCAGTCCTTGTGAATTCTCATATCCATGTTGCTAAGCTAGCGCAAGTGAACGGGAAGGGGTAGCCTGCCCCCAAAAATAGTCTTATCCAGTTGCAACAACATTCAAAACAACCCCATTATTATGCCAGACTGCAAGTGAAAATACTTGTCTTGATAGAATGAAGTTTGAAATTAAACCAACATTGCAATCATGTTTGATCACCATCAGCAATTTGTGTTCCGGTTTGAAAGCTTGACAGCCGCGGAGTGATATTCCTAGTACAAATCCTAGCTTCGTTTGACACATCCATAACTTTTCCATAGAGCGAACTCCAACATCTTTGAAGTTTGTAAAACTGAACGGTTTTCCCCTCTCCCTGACCTCGCTCGCAAACATCAAGAGTAATGCTTTCTGTCCGACTGAAACATATGCCATAACAATGTTTGGTTGTTACTAGATGACCCGTGTGTCTACACAGCATGTTGGCGAACAGAACGCACACTCTTGTCCCTTTCATCCACCCATTCCATCCCGTCTCAAAAAAACATTCCATGTAATAATAACTAGAGCTACGAGTGACATATTTCACAATGTCAAGCCAGATCACATAGCGTTGGGTAACGTATGCGTCGATACGGCAAATCATTTCTAATGCCATTTGTTATAGCAATTACACAAAATAACAGTAAAGCATTACAACATGCAAATCCAAAAAGTTTGCAAAAGTGAACGTTATTCCCCTCTCCCTGACCTCGCTCGCAAACACCAAGAGTAATGCTTTCTGTCCGACTTTGTCAACCTTTCGTAACATTGAATATGCCATGACAATGTTTAGTTGTTACTAGATGACCCGTGTGTCTACAGAGCATTAGATGTTGGCGAACAGAACAGTGCACCCATCTCTTCTAAATCCCTTTCATCCTTCCATTCCATCTCGTCTCAAAAAACATTCCCTGTAATAACAACTAGAGTTACGAGTGACATATTCCACAATGTCAAGCCAGATCACATAGCGTTGCGTAACTTATGAATCCATAGGAATACGGCAAGTCATGTCTAATGCCATTTGTCACAGCAATTACACAAAATAACAGTAAAGCATTACAACATGCCAATCCAAAAGGGTAACTTCTAGCCCAAGTTTTGGCTAACGTAGGCGAAGCCATTATACCACTGGGCTACCATCATAGAAGCAGAAAGCATAGCAACAAACCTGTTCTTCGGAGACTGTTGGTGCGTGCCACAAAATGTAGATCTGGGAATGCGGTTGGCACCGCGGACACTTTTAGAGTTTTCCGTGTAGGTATTAGACTTCGAGAAGGACCCGGGTAGCCTACGGAGCGTCTCCATCGGTGTGTTGATGTAGCAGCCCTGCAGCCAGGAGCCAGAGTTTGGTTCTTTCAACATCTTTCACTGGAAACCAATGGAAACTTGCCGATACCCATCTGTGGGCTTTATTATTGCAGTTGGTATATACACACTGATGTACCATGGTGCGATGTCGTTGGGTTTTAATCCACTATTCGATCCGAAAGCAGTTGTAGGCCTAGAACTAGCCTTGATTTGCAATGTCTCTTGCGGGTCCCTGCAGTGGGTGGGTTGGCTACATCACAACTGAAGAGAGCAAAGTAAAATTCCGCCGACTCCGAGAAAATAGTCTCTCAACATGGCAAAATCCACGCAGTGCAAGGTTGGTTTAATTTCAAACTTCATTCTACTAAGACAAACATTTACACTTGCAGTATGGCATAATAATGGTTTTGTTTTGATTGTTGTTTAAACGGGATAAGACTATTTTTGGGGGCAGACTACCCCTTCCCGTTCACTTGCGCTAGCTTAGCAACATGGATATGAGAATTCACAAGGACTGCATGGAATGTGAAAAAAACGTTCTGGACACATTGTTTACACCCTGGCTGACTCGGAAATGAGGTCTGGTGTCCAAAATCCCGGAGGTACACTTTAAACTAGGTAATCCAGTTCAAGTTTCAATTTTATTGTCCCCAAAAGGGACAATTAAGTGTGCAGCAAGTCAACGACATAGACAACAGATAACAGGACAATCCATAAAGTGCAAGGTTTAAAAATGACCATAAATAGGGACAAATGAAAACCTAATGCTATTCGTTTTGAGAGAGGGGAACCTAAAATGTGAACCGGAGGGTAGAAGCTGGAATTCTGAGTGGGCGCTAACTGATAAAGTAGACTCTGCCTTCCTCAGGGTGGCTGTCTTGTGCAGGCCAGTGAGGCTGCTTTGCTGGGCACCTATGATTTTGCCACTGACCTTAACCATTTTAGTGAGAGAGTTCTTAGCTTTCACACTGAGGTTATTAAACCAGCAACACACATAGACAAAAATGATATGCACATTCATCAATGATGCTTGGAAGTACTGCAAATATGTGAAAATCAAAAAAGGGTGGACTGTTCCTTTAAAGGTACACCTTGCAGGAAATGGTCAAAAAGGGTTCTGCGACTTTGCTGCTCATTGAAACTGGGCTGCCTATTGCCAAATTTTCTCTTTTCATGGATGTTTGCTAGGTAATAATTTCTAGTATGGCCAAAGTACAGTCATTTTTGCAGCTAAAAATGGCTATTTCTAGAAATTCAAAATGGCGGACTGTGAAGAAGATCCCCCTTTCCATGTATGATGAGTGCAATTTTCCCAGTCATAATGAATACTTAAAATTTGATGGTGGTGATAAGTATTCATGAAAAAGGTGACATTAGTGAATGGGTGGCATGAATTCTAAAATAAAGACCAGGACAGCACTCCAAGTTTTGTGGTTTATTGCCCATCAGACGTTTCGCTTCTTCAGTGTCAGAAACGTCTGACGGGCAATAAACCACAAAAATTGGGAGTGCTGCTCTTTACTTCATATATTCTTGAGGAATGAGCACCCAGTTGTTCACTTTGTTTGAGTTGAGCGCGTGTGGTTAAATTTTATCTTATATGATTCATATGCAGATTATTATATGTACATGTCTATGCAGGAATATTGAGATATGTGTATATGACTATATGTGTATATGTCTGTGACTATGTATATATCGTTCCAGTATGTAAGCATTGTAATCTGTATTGAGTGTCAGCTCAGCTGAGGTGTGAGTAAGCTAATTCACATCTGTAAAGGGCCTGGCTGGGCCACAGGGGGTGGGTACTTTGCCTTTATAGGGAACGATCCAACCGGAAGAGCTAGGCCTGGTGGAGGGGGACAGGGAAGAATGATGTAACCTCAACAAGGCCTCCTGATCCAACCTAGGATCAGTAGCCGAATAAAGAATATCTGCAGAAAACTCATCGGACCCAAAGTGCTTGTCTAACAGTAATAGAGAAAAAACCCACATTTAATGGTGTCAGAAGTGCGATGATGATGGAGCTGCAGACAGGGGAAAGATGGACTATTCCAGGAAGGACAACATCTCAAAAAACTTGGCCAAGTAAGAAGTGGAAGGAACCTACTGGAAGAAGTTCATCAAAGACCTGCCGACGGCAAAAGTTCGA
Organism: Engraulis encrasicolus; assembly: GCF_034702125.1. Taxonomy (NCBI): domain Eukaryota; kingdom Metazoa; phylum Chordata; class Actinopteri; order Clupeiformes; family Engraulidae; genus Engraulis; species Engraulis encrasicolus. The sequence continues at coordinate 374,003 of NC_085869.1, read as the reverse complement.
CCGCACTCTGGGCCCGGTGAGTAGATTCCAATAACGTTAATTATTTCAAATAATTGTATTATGTTAGCTAAGGAAGTGGGAAGTTAAGCTGAAATGTACAGTTGTTTGAAATGATGAGGTTGGGGAACATAAAGAAACCAAAAATGGATGATCCAGCATATTACCGAGAATGAGGGAGTGTTTGAGTTATACAAACGGCGGGCACTGCACACTTTTATGTGGCCTATTAGAAGCGGTGTACAATATGAACGGCGTATGTGGTAGGTGGTCGATTTCAAGGTCTTAGGTTGGACAGGCTCATTTTTGGATATGAATTGGACGATCAGCAAAAATAGATGCTCAAAATATTGTTCTTTAGGTGAGGGAGAGTTGCGTAAACTAGGGTAGCACACTGCACACTGAAATATGTGGCCTTAAAAGCAGTGTTTAACCCTCAAGCGACCGGCCTGTTTTTGCGACTAATCTGACCGAGCGGGGTCATTTATGACCCCAAGGAGTTTATATAGAAATACCACTATATAAATTATTTTTTGGGGTTCATTCAAATTTATTTACATCTTGCACATACTTGTCCCTCATCTAAAGCAAAAAAATGTGAATTTGAACATTTTATTGTTTTGCTAAAAAATAGTCAAACTTACATACGTATATGCTAAATATGATGTATACCCTCATTTGCATATGTAAACATCAAAATACAAAAAACATCCAATACATTTTTTTCTTCTCTCATCATCAGTAATCAACTGAGAAAGTTTCATGGTGATATCTATCATTTAATTTTTTTAGCCTATTCACTTGTAGTGGTCTCACCATAATAATACAGTATATTTATGCTAATTATGGAAATTGCTCTAAGTGAAACTTTGAGAAACCAAGCTAAATTCTATTCATTAGGCCCATAGATGACATTTCTGCAATAAAACTTTAGGGTACTCAACATTTCTGGGTTCATGAAATCACAAGATCAGAGAATATGGTAATTTACATAGACAAAACCATGTCTCAAACATATAACCTTATGCACACTCAAAATTTCTCTGAAACTTTTTCTGGACATTGCAGCTGTGAAAAGGTGTCTTCCACATATATTAGAGCAAAGAAATGATTCAACTGATGCTTCAGCCTTTGTATAGCCATAAAATAAGGAAAATTCTAAAAACGCCATTGATTTCTACACTGATGACTTGTTTCCTCCCTCTTTGTTCATCAGGATGACTTCCATTTCATATTCTCATCATGTGTCTAGGACCACTTTGCCATGATATCAACAAATATGGAGCAATAACACAAGAAATGCTACCTGGGTGCCCTCACAATATGCTTTGTTGGCTATCGCAGGGGTGCCCTATTTATTTATATAATATATTGTATTTTAATATTATAAATGTTTATATTGTGAATATTTTAGGTCTGCTGACCATGGCCTGCCCAAAGACACAAAATGCAAAAAACAGAGATCGAAAATTACAACAACAATGGACATTATAATGTTGAGTATCTCATGGATCCTCTCGGGGTCATAAATGACCCCAGAGGTGTTTTGATTATAAATCCTACATAGATGGTCCAAATCTCACAAAAATCATTCACAACATGCACAACATATGTACTGACAAACTCCTAGAAGGACGAGTTTTTCTGATGAAAATTGTCGGAATGGTGTATGAAAATATGTGCCCGGGGTCATAAATGACCCCAGTCGGTCGCTTTAGGGTTAAATTCTGAAGGGAATTCATGCGATAGGTGGTCGATCCCAAAGACGTATGATGGGCAGTCGTATTTTTGTGAGAATCGGCCAAATGGAGCGCTGAGTGATGAATGGATGATCTTATGTAAGGATGTTATCGAAGGGTGTGTGGCGAATGACAAGGTGGCTAGATCATGTATTTTATGACAAGAAGCTATGATTTATGAACGAGGTTTGAATTGGTAGAAAGACTTTCATAATATCTTGGATGTAAGACAGGCACAGTTCATTACGAGAGATCTCGGTGTGTATGAGTGTAGGCCTACTGTGTGTGTGTGGCATTACTCAGGGAGCAGAGGAATAATTGTATGGACAAATTTAAATACTAGGTGAAGATGTTTAGCTTTTTCCCCGTCGGAAGATGAAAAATAATTTCAATTATGGATCAACCTCTGGTGTAATTTTAATAGTGGAAGTTAATCATTTTTGCTGTATGTGAATTTGGGCATAGAGAGAGAGAGAGAGATAGAGAGAGAGTATGCCAGTGTTATTGTGTGTGTGTGTGTGTGTGTGTGTGGATCCACAGAATGTATGTGTGTGTGATTTTGTGTGGCTCTGTATATGGTGTGATATCAGAGAGAGGGAGAGAGAGAGAAAAAGAGGGAGAAAGAAAAAAAGAGAGAAAACATTGATTGGCTTGTAGGTAATGATTGGATTGAAAGATGAGAAGAAAGTACAGAGAAGTAAAAGGTTTTTGAAAGTGTGAAAATAGATGGAAAGAATTATTTCTTTTGGATGGAGTTATCTAGTGTAGAAGGAACAGGTCAGGTAGGGATGAAAAGCAAAGGGCTGAGAGGCCATATAGACTGTGTTGGCTGGAATTATTTCAGTGTATAATATACATGGCAAGATAGGAAGATAGCCTACTTTGATAGAATAATAATGGAAGAAGGAATGAAGTGGAGCAACAAGGTAACTAAAGAGTGGGAGCTAACAGAGTGGTGACATGGCGAGTAAATTGGTTGGTGGTTGCGGCTGTATGACATCTGTTCAATAAGCTTTGACTGGGTTGAATGTGAAATCATATAGGCTTGCAGGAAGTGTGGAAGTCAGAATGGCTATGCAGAAATTTGAATTGGGGTGAAAATGCATGCAGTGTGAACTGATAAGGTATTTTAACATCATACGAGGAGAAAAGGTAAATTTCTGTGGATGTGTGTTACTCTGTTTGGCCACTAGGGGTTAATTACCATGGCAATGGGAAGAGAGATGGAAGCTGAAGTGACTATTTGGAAGCTGGAAGCCGGAACTAGCTTTTAAATTTTCATTTGAGAAGAGCGGAATGGAATGGAATATTCCTTGTGGGAAAAATAAAATAAAATAAAATAAAAAAGGAGAAACATATGGGCAAGAAAATAAAGGTTTGAGAGATTCACTGAACAGAGAGTTAGTGCTTGGTTTGGGTGAGAGAGATCTGTTTCTGCCCCAGCATGGAAGAGGTCTGTGAGTGTCTTTATAAATGTAAATGAGTGTGTCAAAGAAGTGGTGCCGAGGAGGCTGGAAGGAAAACATTAACATGTCTGATCTTGAAGAATTAAAGAAAGCATAGATGTCAATGTGCTGGCAACTGGGAGTTGAGAATGCTTAACATATATTTGCAATACATTGATGACCAGAGGGCTAGGAGTGGTTAATTGCCTAGAGTGTGGAGACCCAGTGTGATTTAACAGGTGTGGGGGAACTCCCAGACTGGTTGGGCCCTGTGGGCAAGTGGTTATCACTGGTTGAAGTGGTTCTTAGACTTTTAAAGTTGGCTGTTAAACATTTGAAAGGAAGAAGGGACTGAAAGGGGCGCAAAGTTAACAAGCAATTTAGCATGGAGTAAATGAAGAAGACAGGAAGGTCTGGATTATGATAATGGGCTGCGATGAACAAGGGGTGGAAGTGTTTGTCTGCTGAGAGAAGAGAGAACTTCAAGGCTATGGTCAATGCACCAGTGTAGACAAAGGTAATTAACAGAGTCAGCATTTCTTGGCAAGAAGAAAAGATCAAATAGGCTATTGACACATTGGTAATGGGCGTAGCAGCAATTGGTGGATTTAAGGTGAGAGAACATTTGGAGTGATAAAGCAAAATACTATAGAGTTTCATGGATAGCATAGAGGTGCATTAGGTAGCACAAATTCAGGATACAATGCTCAAAATTCAAAGTACTTATTGTCTAATAGGTTAACATGTTAGATAATGGTCTGAAATAATTAGCTTGTATGTATGAGAGTGAGTCAAATGCAAAGAGTGAAAGAGTGATAATGACTGTGGTGTGTCAGCAGAGAGAGATGGATCTGTCTGTGTATGGTTGTATTAGATATGCCAAGTTTAAAGATATCAGGAACTACAGAGGAGTGTAATGGCATTTGTATATCAATCGGTAGCATAGAAATTCTATGGAGAGAATGTGTGGAATAGGTGGCTGAGAGAAATGTGGTTTAGAAAATGGAATGTAAATATGAAAGTGAGCGAGATTGAATGTATGAAGTACAATTTGAATTGCTCAATGGAGAATTTGGAATTAGCGGATATTTATCTGGAAGAAGTGGAGGCAAATTGGTGAAGAGGAGTTGACATTTTAACTAATAGCATGAGGCTTCACCCAGACTAAGGTGTTTGCATTGAATATTGAATGGCCACAATGTTGATTGAAAACCCTGATTAACTGGAAGAAGTCACAGAAGGTGTGAAGGGGGCTCCAGCAGGAGGTGAAACCAGTTTGAACTAATGTTATGCAAGCAAACAGAGGGGGCAGAAAAGTCCTGAATTGGCATGCAAATGGTTAATCTGGCAGAGGTGTGGAATGAGAGATCTACAGATTTAACAAACCTTGCAAAGGGAATAGTTGATCTGATATCATTGGTGAAAAAATAAAGTAAAAATCTGAACGGTGCAGGAAACTTGGCAACTTCAAAAAGGAAACAAATTTGAAAGGGGAAAACGAAGAGAACAAAGGGGAGAGCATTTTTGGAAATACAGGGGTGTGTTTGCAAAAGAAAAGGGGTTGGAATCATTTCAATGGAACCAATTCAAGCAAGTAATGACTGACTAAACGAAACCGACTGACAGAGTAAATGGGTTTTGAAAACATTTATAACAGCAGTTGGAAACGCCCTAAAGCATGTCATCTCTTTGCATGAACTATGAAAATATCTAACATTGATTAACCCCAACTAACATCTAAAATTAACATACTGACATTTCCCGACTGAAACTAACAAAGGGTCTGTTTCCAACCGCTGAAAGAGAATCATATGACCGTATTCCAGTGAGAAGGCTGGAGAATTGGGAGTTACAAATGTAGTTTTCACAATTGTAGCTTAGGCTAAAAAAGTGAAAAAGGGGGGTGCATAAGGTTGATTAAACATGGAAAGAAAAAATAGAAGACTAGAAAATTGGCAAAGAAAAGTGGGAAAATTTACAGGATTTAGAGAAAAAATTAGAAGAAATTTGAAATTTATAGTTGAAAGAGGTTTTCATAATTCAGGAGGTAAGTTAAAGGAGAGAATTTAAGAAAATTGCTATAGAATTTGACTGGAGAGAAGAGAACAAATTGTTTAGATTGATGATAAAAGTGTTAGTAGATTAGACAGGAATTAAGAGTGTTTAGAGATTGAATTGTGTGAGAAATGTGAAAGTGCTAGTTAGATTGGGTATGTCTGAGTTTGCTAATGAATGAGAGTGTGAAATTGAGATAGTCTATACGAAGAATTGATACTGCGCTGTTTGTGTCTCACAGATCGACCAGGGCGGAGATGATGGCCAGTGATGGGGCTTAGAGGAGACAGTCGGCAGCTAAGCGATGGGAGCCAGCTGAGAAGGAACCAGAGGGTGTGGCCAACAGACCAGGAGGCCAGGACACCGGAGACAGAAGACCACAACAGAACGACAGCCTAACCCGTGGGCTGACTCGGGGGGTCAATTCAACAAAGGAAGAAATTTCACACCTGAGGCAAAACTAGGAGGGATTCAAAGTGAATTAACAAAGCATCAAATAGACTGAGCACATCTACTGTCGAAATGGGGGAGCTGTCTTCGAAGTGGAAACGAAGGAACACAACATCAGACAATGCATACATTTCAAAGGACTTCAGAAATCCTTACACATGAAAAGCAAACGCAGCAGAACACTTGGGATACAAAAGTTCGACCTCAAAAGGAGCTAAGAAAGGATTAACGGTCATTAACATCTTGATGATAAAAGACACAACAAACAACAGCAAGCCAAATTGCATACATCACAGAGAACAATAGACTCTTTGCGACTGAGCCATGGAGGATGGCGCAGTGAGAGAAAGCAAGAACATGGACATACAGCAACAGTGAATTAAATTGTGTAACTGGTTGAATTTTGAAAGAGCAGGATGAATCAGTTAGGAATGTTATGGTGATAAAGTTGAATAAGTTCTGACACAGAGCTAGACAAATTGCCATATCATTCATAGTGAATGTACAGAATGTCAGATTCTTACCACTTACACAACTTGATTATTTAGCAATGTAAACATGAATCATATAACAACAGAATAATTCATTAGAGGTCAAATCACGGCAATAGCTGAGTGAAAACAGTGTGATATTTCATATTCATTGATAGGATGACAAAGTGTGTGCAATGTATTTGTGAAATGATATGATTGGATATTCCTGGTAGTTTGAAGACAGTAAATTGATAAGCAAATAGCGAAGAGACATATAACTAATCAAATATTTAGTGTAACTCAAGACAATGTAGAATGGTCAACAGAATCATGGGTTAATCATAGATACATAAACCATAATGTAATGTGTAACACTGTAACACGGTTAAGGGTTGCAGATGGCCTACAGTACTCAGTTAAAATTTTAATGCAGAATGGTTACAAAGTCATGTTAAATCAATTCTTAACTGAACATGCAGGGCTGTCATATTGAAATGAAGCCATCGTTGGAATTTTCCCTTCACGTCTTGTTTTTCCCTTAAATTGGCAGAATGGGGTTTTTTGCAAGATGTAAGGTTTCGCCACGATTTAAGAATTGAAATTTGAAGATTAAATATTGAAGGCATATAAGATAAAAAAATTGTAACCCTTGTGAGTCTTTTTGAGACTCAAAATGGGGGAGTTTATGTGGTTAAATTTTATCTTATATGATTCATATGCAGATTATTATATGTACATGTCTATGCAGGAATATTGAGATATGTGTATATGACTATATGTGTATATGTCTGTGACTGTATATATATCATTCCAGTGTATCAGCATTGTAATCTGTATTGAGTGTCAGCTCAGCTGAGGTGTGAGTGAGTGAGCTAATTATCTGTAAAGGGCCTGGCTGGGCCACAGGGGGTGGGTACTTTGCCTATATAGGGAACGATCCTACCGGAAGGGCTAGGCCTGGTGGAGGGAGACAGGGAAGAATGATGTCACCTCAACAAGGCCTCCTGATCCAACCTAGGATCAGTAGCTGAATAAAATATCTGCAGAAAACTCACCGGAGCCAAAGTGCTTGTCTAACAGTAATAGAGAAAAAACCCACATTTACACCGCTGAGTTTAGCATGAATTCAGGAAATAAACAACTAAAAATCTTACACAAATCCGTTTAAAGGGACACTGTGTGAGATTTTCTGATGTTCATCTCCAGAATTCATGCTGCCCACTCATTAATGTTACCTTTTCAATGAATACTTACCTGACCACCATCACAGCATGAAAAGGGGGATTTGTGACAATGAACTCGTCCCTAATCGTCCACGGACTTGCCTAACTTTCGTCTGATTTTGAGCACTTGAGAGAATCAAAACTAACAATTTTGATGACACCTAACTCGCCCGGAAGCGAATCGCGAGCCGCGGAGAGGTCTCACAGCAGGGTGTTAATGGCCCAACGATTACCACATGAAAGGCAATGACAGCCAGCCCGGAACGCGGACTAGCCTTGCTCTTATTGGACGAAAAAGACACGTGACTCAAAGTAAAAGAGCTGCGCTATTGGTTAGCAGCTACGACCTTCTATTGGTCACGTTGGATTAATTTATGCAGACCGTATACAGTAGGTCCGTATAATTATGCAAAAATTATTATTACTAATATAGCCTACCTAGGTTGATTTTACTTTGTATATTCACATCATTATAGGCTGCACTGTGATGGGGCTTTAGCATGCATGATGTGAATTTATTGATAAAATGAAAATGAATGAAATGAAAATTATTTTTTAAAAAACGCTTTTAATATCACACCAAAGCAAACAATGTACACACACTTTGACAAGAACCATGCAACTACACACATACCCTGCAAACAATAGGCCTATACTCTATATGCAGTGATGTACACAGCACTCAGGTCACAAATGTACAACTAGGAAACATTTCATTACCGACAGGTTAAGTTTGGGCAGGCTGTCATCATGCTTTAGCGTACGTATCGCACGCTAGTGCATGGTGCGACGCATTTTGAATTCAAAGCGTGCTCCTCAACGCAACGGTAAAGCGCTTTCATGCACTTTTGACTAGTGACGAGGTTTGCGCAGTTTTCCCGCCGTGTCGGCGATTTTGTTTTGTCACAGCGCATTTCTGTTACTAAACGCAAATATGTTTTGCTGTGCCCTAACCAAAACCACCCCTAAACCTAACCTGTCAGTGAAGTAATGTTTCTGCTGCTTTACTTTTGCCAAGAACAGCAAGATTAGGCGAATTTCTACCTAAATTGTGCCTAAACCAAAACCATCCCTAAACCTAACCTGTCACAGGGCGTTGTGGAGCACGACTTAACTTGAAAATGCGTATTGGACACACGCGATAGTGAGTTCAAATCAGCGTGTCATAGATACGCTTAGCCTATGCATGATGTTTGGGAAGGGCACAATTCATAAAACTCAGAAACATACAATGCTTTTTCAAAAAAGGGTTCTATGTTCCCCGCTGCATCCAAGTAGACTGCTGCCACATTGCTAAGAGCAGGTTGTTGTTACATCTCTGACAGGTTAGGTTTAAGGATAGTTTTACTCAGGGCACATACAAAAATGGATTTTAGTAAAAGTTGTCAATTCATAGTAAATATGTGGTAAATATGAAAGTAAGAGGAAAAATACTACAGGTACTGCCTTTTAATACAGACTATACAGGTATGTACAACATTATAAACATTGCAGTTGATTTCATGTTCTTCAGCCAGGGTCTACTGAAGGTCTCTGGTCACTGCGTCCTCGTCATACTGCAACAGGCACTCAGTCTCACTTCTGGGAGCTGTAGAAACAACAAATAAATGAATACTTCACCATGCACCTCATATTGACATAGCAAATATATCAATAAGCAAGTCATATTGAGCCCAACAGGGATAATGTCCTATTTCAGTCTTCTATGGTCTCATGCATGCATCTAAGTTCTATGGTCTCATGCACTATGTCTCCCTGCCAGGATATGTAGGATGTAAGAAAATAAATCAAAACATAGCAATGCACAGCATTGAGAACTTATCTATAAAGTAGCACAAGTCATATTGCCAATGTAGGCCAGGGGTGGGGAACCTATGTCTTGAGGGCCTTTTGCGACCCTTGAGGCCGTTTTTTCTGGTCCCCGATATAATTTTAATGTTATTCAGCTTCACATGAAATGTGACATATTTTGTAAAGGAATCTTAGAAAATGCATTTGCAATACAATTAAGTTATATTCAGGGAACCTAGAGAAGGTGGTGTTTGTTTAACCCTTGTGTTGTGTTCGTAAGCTGCATACACCTGTGGTGTTCGGGTCATTTTTGACCCGTGATAACAAAACTCAGCCATAAAATACCTAAAAACACTAGTTATCATCAAATATTGTTTTTCATCTCATGGCTAACTTGGTATGTATTCATATTCATGGCAATATTACTTGATGTATTCATCTTTTTGAAAAGATCTTTTATCTTACATTATGCAAATCGTTTTTGATGACCAAAACTATCAAAATCTGCATAAATTCACTATTAATACCTCCCAAAGTGATACAATTAGTGATTATGTTGTCCATGTATTACAGCTGATATGAGAGTACAACAATCCCCAAATTTATTTTATTAGTTTTTCTCTAATATTAAAAAATATCATCAAGAGTGGCATTTGTGGTGTTCGGGTCCAAACCAACCCAAAGAGATTTATAGCAGGATAAAGACCAAATGTCAACTAAATTAGTTTTTCAGTGCATAAAATTAATGTTTAAATATGTTGACTTGGTGTTTTTCAATATTTATATGATTTTAGTGTGGTAAATATACAAAATAACAATTCTGTCAGAGTCACAGCTATTCCACCAATCTAATGCAAAGGTATTGGAAATGAACACCTCAATGAACATGAAAAAAGTCACACTATTCATCTGAATCCCCTATGCCATGAACATGGACCATTATGTCATTGCCACATCAACTTTATGGAAAGTATGAGACCAGTTCTACAGGTTTGGGTGCCATTATGAATTTTTGATACGTTTTTTGGAAAAAATAATGTGCAAAAATGTATTTTGCAAACAAATGTGCAAAAAATCTCATTATATAATGCAGAAATGGATTCCCTGACCATGAAAACATATGAGTAGACACCAGAAATACATCTGTACTCCTTTCACAACAGGAGATATGACATATTGTAGTGTATGGGACTGTCCGGCGGCCATATTGGATTTGTAATATCAAAAAGCTGGCAAAAAAAAAGTTCAGGCAAGAAATATATTTTCCTTACCATAAATCACCAAACTGAAGACAAAGGGCAACCAACAGCTTTTCAGAAATGCATAAAACAACCAAAAATCTATACCGGGTCAATTTTGACCCCTGAACACCACAGATGTAACTTTTTTTTTTTTGGGACCTTTAAAATTTACTAAAATGATAAAACATATTTTTTTTGTGTTGAAATGATTGTGACTGAGGATTAGATGAAGCCTTAAGCCTTATGTGTTTTTTTCACACTAAAACTTGAAAACGGGTCAAAAATGACCCGAACACAACATAAGGGTTAAATGTGGCTGCCTTCAATATAGGTCTAAAGTGAAGGGGAAAATCCTGGTTTGTGTTCATAGTACGGCCCTTGGAGGACTTTTACGGCCCCTCGGATGAATTTGAAGCGGCCCTTCGAATGAGAAAGGTTCCCCACCACTGACGTAGGCTATAGGTTAAGCTTACCCTCTTTCACTCTTCTGTGGTGAGACTGTGCCCATTTTGGGTTGACCTCCACACGCGTCTGTAGCACAGCACACAGGATTGCAGGACACAGCATCCTGCAGGACACTTCAAAAACAAGGGTAACGAATAAATGACCTGTCCAGTTCTATAAAAAAGAATACCCTGAAAAAGAACACCCTGTTGTTTCTACAGCTCCTAGAAGCGAGACAAATAAATTAAATACTTTGCCATGCACCTCATATTGACATAGCAAATGTATCAATGAGCAAGTCATATTGGTCACAAAGAAGTTAATCTTACATTCTTTCAGTCTTCTATGGCGAGTTAGGCCTTCAGGTGACTCGTCTTCGCCATATTATGAGACAGCAGCCTGTGAAAACATGGTAAATAGAATAACCCATTAACCTTGGGTCCTAATATAATACATGGACATAAACTAGCCTACATTATTTAGACAAGGTCAGTAGACCTCCACGTGAAACAATAAGAAAAAGTGACCATACATCATTTCAATTTCTTGAAGAGGCCATCTACACTTATTTGTGCAACAAGTGCTGTTTTGAGGACCCATAGTTTTTAAGGACAGGTTGCCTACTGTTGCAAATGGCAGAGTATTTCACATTGATTTCGGGGTGGCGTGCTCAACTTGACCACTCTGGTCGACATTGAGCTCGCGCTGATACATTGGGCTCGCGTTACTGAGAACGATTCCCTGATTGACGCTCCCAACGCAGGACGCTCCCCTGTCGGCTCGCTCCCACTAGCCAGACTATCGGTCCCACCGCCATATAACGGAGCTAGTTATCTTTTTGATGTTAGTTTTTTGTTTCTAACCCTAACCCTAACCTTGACCCTAAACCTAACCCTAACCCTAAATTGCTTGTATGTGGCAGTGTATGATAATACGTGAAATATAATCGGGTGGGACTACACGCCCGGGAGTGATAGAAACACCTGGGACTGCACGTCCGGGAGCGATCTCAGTTGGGAGTGTCCATCTACCACCGTTTCAAAGTAGCATGGAACTAAATTATATCCCACCTTTGACTTGATTTTACGCCAGTGGGTCTTGGAACCCATGTGTAACTGCCTAGGTTTCAGGATAGAGAAAGTAAAACAAAAATCATTGAGTAAAATCGATGGGGGACAAATTGTAGCTTTTGTAGACAACGTCGCTACTTGAGGAAAAATAGCATTACTACAGGGATGTTAGCTACTCGATACATAGTAGTGACGCTACGACCAAGCTACTAGAGAATGTAATTAAACTAGTCGCTTCGCTACTGCCCAGCACTGAAAACCAACATACCCAGACGGCACACCAGTCTTTCCAACGTCGCCTAGATGCATTTTTGCCGCTGTAAAATACATTGGCAAGGCGTCTAAGCGTTAGTTCATCAGCGAAATACCGGGCAGACGTGAAAAATGAGCAGTGCCCAGCATCTAGTTGATGAGCTAACGCAATAGCATGCTAACGGTAGCCTTTGTCTATCTTTAGGCAGGGGAAAAGCAACTGAGAACGAGCAATGTCAAACAATTTACCATCAACAAGTATACTTAACATATTCACTGTTTCACCACAGCATTTTGTCATTACGATGCTCGCAAGTCATCAGAATTTACTAGCGTACAGCAGCAACTAGTGAAGTCTCATTGATGGGACTTGAGCTACCAGCTATGTAAAACGGCTGTGCCATAACTTAGCAATGGCGGATCTGTGTTCAGAGGAGCTATTCAATCGCTCTTGAGTACTGAAACTTTAAACCACAGTTGAGTAAAATGTACTTACATGTATATGACGCCCATTTTCCGTTGGTATGTGAGGAACTTTTCCCCCATATCGCCAAGAAACTTGTAAACCACACAGACAGCGCGTGGTTCTGTTCAATCAGGAAGGTGATGTTGACCGCGGCTGATGGCTTCTTTGTGGCTTGTGTGTGGAATTCGCATTGTGGCAATTAGTTTTACTGCCACCTAATGGCTTGGTGTAGAACTAATTTAACCAGAGACACTAATTATAAATATTAGCAGTTATCAATCATTCAATCAATAAATAAATAATTTAATCAATCAATTAGAATTAGGTATTTGTATCAATACACTTTCCCTATTGACCGTCTTGTTCCATTACCGCACAATGTTGCCGTATGGCAACATACCTATTTTTCAACATAAAAAGGAAATAATTTTAGTTGAAAACAAAACAAATGGTGAAAACAGATCATGACTAACTATAGATCATCTCAATATTTTTTTTAATTTTGTAAATATTGCAAAAAGTGTGAAAAATCTTGGCCAATGCCAGAGTAATCTGTCAAGGACACACACTCATGTACAGTGAGGGAAAGAGCGAGCCTGGGGCAGTGTGTGGTGTCAGGTGATGTCAAGAAACCACATAATTGAATAAAACAAGGCCACAGTGTCAATATGAAAACCAATCAGTGTCTATTATTTATATTTAAATACCAGGAAATGCCAAAAGAATGGTATGTTGCCATATGGCAACACCGTGCAGTATAGGGTTAACCCATTTGTTCAAAACTGTACTCCAGATCTGCCTGATTTTGGAAGTACATAAGCTCAAAACATTGTAGAGGACAAATTGAAAAGCCTGGCTGAATAGCACCCCTAGTGCAGAGATGTTCATAACTGGCATATAATTGAATCTATAGACTCCAAATTGATGACGGATGTAAGTATACTAATACTTACTATACTAATAGAAGCAAAACATAGAATGCCATAGCAATGGGAATGATTACATAATGCAAAGGGAAGAGACAGCAAGTAACATACTGAGGAGGGATCTAGGTGTCCAGGCCAAGGACAAGTGATCTGGGGCTAGCAGTGTGTCTTTTGCAAATAGTCCACTGATATATGCCTTGCAACTAAGATCTACAACACAATTGGTGCGCGTCAGTTAGAATTTGTTTCATTCCCAGGTCATAACCTGAAACTGATTAAGACTCCTGGTTCAACGGTAAGAGCACTGCAGGCACCAAAAACAAATAGGACCAAGAACAGTAAGTAACACACGCACGCACGCGCGCACACACACACACACACACACACACACACACACACACACACACACACACACACACACACACACACACACACACACACACACACACACACACACAGGTAAGTTATTTGAGGTAAGTTATTTGAATCTCTTAAAATCACTACAATAGTAATAATAATAATAATAATCATCATCATCATCATCAACTATTTCTGTAGGACAAATTCATACAAGATATCTAGTTCAAAGTGCTTTAACAGTTAGGAATTCAAAATGCCTGGTAAGGGGAAGCGTTCAAAAGCGGCCAAACATCGAGAAAGGAGGAGAAAGGAAGCTGGTATTAGCCACTACAGGAAAGGAAATGAAATTTCAGTGAGGGCTTCCTACTCTCAACATGACCCAAGATTTGATGGATTCAGCAGAGGGACCCAGTGTGTGGCTAACTCCCTCATGTTTCTCACTCAACTGCAAGAAGAGCAGGCAATGGATCGAAATACATTGGACGGAGTTCTTCAGAAGGGCGACAAACTGTACAGGACAATAAAGCAAGACTTGTTGGACAGACAGGTGTTCCAAAGTGACTGGTTATGTTGTGAAGAAGTACCAGAGCTTTTTACCTCAGATGGGAAAGAATACCTTGTCACAAAATATGACACCCTGCATGGATGTTTGTGTCAAGATACCAATGAAGACATGGGAGGCAACTACATGAATCTCACAGAACGGCTGCAACAGCTTGGAGATGCGTTTTCACAGGGCTTACTGTTTACTGGTTCCCTGTGCATCAGTATTTTCCAAGACAGTCAAAGACGATATGGATTTTTTGATCCTCATTCGCGAAATGCAAATGGTTCGGCTTTGGTGAAGGACGGAAAAGCTGTCATGGTTACCTTTCAGTCGCAGCGTGATCTGGCACGCCGTCTCCTACAGTTGTTCTGTGGGGCCTTAAAATTCCCCGATGACTTTCAGTATGACCTGCTACCAGTCAGCATTCACAGCATGGTGCCTGAAGATCATTCAGTGGCAGCAAGAGAAACTGAGACTGTACAGAACCTTGAACAGACAGAGACCGAGGCCGAGACACACATTGAGGGACAAAGCCTAGCAAATGTCCAGAGCATTCCAAAGCACTGAAGAGACTACAGACTGCCCCAAAGACTCTGAAGACCCAGAGCAACAACAGAGCTGAAAAAATGAAAACCAAAACCCCTGTCATGCAGTCAAGGAAAGACAAAGTAAGAGAACTCTACAGGACCAGCGATGCTTATCGAATGAAAAGACTGCAATATATGAAGGAGTATTACCAGAGGAAAAAAGAACACCTTAAGGATAAATACCACAGTGACGCTGCATTGCGAGACACGAAGAGGCAGCGTCGTGCTGATCTATACCACAAAGACTCTGCTGTTCGACAGAGACGTCAACAGAGGGAGAGCCAGCGCATCAGACATCGATATCGCATTGACCTTGCTTTCCGACAGAAGCAAAAGCAGTATGTTCAAGATCGATACTCCACTGACCCTGCTTTCCGACAGAAGCAAAAGCAGCATGTTAGAGATCGATACTCCACTGACCCTGCTTTCCGACAGAAGCAAAAGCAGCATGTTAGAGATCGATACTCCACTGACCCTGCTTTCCGACAGAAGCAAAAGCAGTATGTTCGAGATCAATACTCCATGAACCCTGTCCTTCAACAGAAGCAAAAACAAAGAATGCAAGAGAAAATGCGTCACTATCGCAAAGACCCTGCATTTCGTGAGGAAGAAAGGTCACAACAGAAAGAAGCCTTTCAAAGACGTTACAGTGATGACAAACCATTTAATTCAGTACGTCTCATGGTGCATAGCCGGCACTTCAAATTTAAACGCATGAAGGACATCAAAGCCCTACATGTCATCAGGTGTAGCAACCGCATCAAGAGCAAATACAGGAACATTACTGCATTTTCTGAGACACTGCTTCACATGGAGACTGAGAAAGACTCTACTACCTCCAATCCTTTAATTGACGCAGCAGTCTCTTTGTTTCGACTGAATGCGCAACAAGGACCAACTTACGTTTGCACAGTCTGTCACAGATGTGAATTTGCCAATCAAGTGAAGAGATGTGACCGCTCAAAATACACCAAGGACCCCGAGCTTGCATCAATGTGCCTCACTGGCACTTATGTGCATGTTTGTGGAGACATCTGCAACAACCATGGTGAGTGCAGCATGCCAGAAAGGAAAGAGGAGTGGATTTGTCACACATGTGACGACAACTTGAAGTCGAAAAGATTGCCATCTATTGCAGTGGCAAACCACCTTCAACTTGACCCTATACCTGAGGAGCTTCAGGGGTTGAATGTGCTAGAGAGGCATGTCATTGCAAAGTGCAAAGATCATCTCTCTTCCTAAAGGACAACAGCGAGCAATTCACGGCGCAGTGGTATGTGTTCCATCTGAAGTAGAATCCACAGTGCAGTCATTACCTAGACCACCATCTGCATCACAGCTTTTGAGGGTAAAGTTAAAGCGACGCCTGTGTTACCGGGGTCACTATCAACTGCAAGTTCTTGACATGAGGAAGGTGCGAAGAGCCTTACTGAAGTTAAAGGACATGCACTCGCAGTACAAAGACATTTCTTTGCAAGACTTTGATGAGGAAGACTACCTTGAATTGACAGAACTCGCCGATATTGAGACTGAAGACAAAGACAGTGCAGACAGTGGTGCAGATCCGCCAAAAAGCAAAGATCAGAGCAGCGCCTGTGATGACGACTCTGAGTGCAGTGATGAGGATGACGGTGACTCTAAGTCTGAAGATGAGGCTGAACAGGATGACAATGTTGCACAACAGCATGCTTTGGCGTTTGATTCTTGTCTTCAGCCAGCTGATGTGGGCCAAGAAATATTGTCCTTTGGTGACAACATTTACTCAATCGCTCCAGCTGAAGGGAATACACCAGTCAACTTTTTCAAGACACCCAAGCTGGAGTCCATGGCATTTCCGGTACAGTTGTGCACTGGCAGGAATACAATTGATGAGGCTGACCGTCCTAGGAAGATCTCTCCAAGCAGATACTTCAACTCACGCCTGTTCAGTGTGGACAATCGCTTTGCCATGGACACCAATTACATCTTTTTCGCACAGTTTGTGACAGAGATGCACATGGCCATGTCCAGCATGTCTATCCAACTACGCAAGGGCAAAGTCCTCACAAAAGATGGGCGTAGGATAACGTCGTCTTTGTTGCAGGATCAGAGTGAGGTGCAGAAGTTGGTGCGACATGGCCACGCCACAAGATTCATGCAGCCTTTACGAGGAACTCCTGCCTTTTGGGAGAAGACAACAAAAGACCTCTTTGCCATGCTCAGACAAATTGGTATGCCAACTTTTTTTGTCACGTTCAGTGCTGCAGAGATGAGATGGCCAGACATCATTGAAGTCATCAAGAGACAACAAGGAGAAACTGTGAATGCGGCAGATTTGGACTGGACAACCAAGTGTGAAATTCTTCGCAGCAATCTGGTCACCGTGATGCGAATGTGGGACTAGAGGGTCGAGGCACTAATGAGAGACCTTATTTTGTCACCAGCTCAACCCCTTGGTGACGTGGAGGATTACTTTTACAGAGTGGAATTCCAAGCAAGAGGATCTGCCCATATCCACTGCATGTTTTGGATCAAAGGCGCACCCAAGTTAGGTGATCAGGAGGATGATGTGGTTGTTGAATTTATTGACAAATACATCTCCTGCCAACTGCCTGACGAAAAAGCAGATCCCGAACTTCACAACATTGTGAAGGAAGTGCAGTCTCACAGCAGGAACCACACCAAATCGTGTAAGAAAGGACATAAGCACTGTCGCTTCGATTTCCCCAAGCCACCCATCCAATCCACCTTCGTCAGGAGACCACCACCACTGGATGAGAACAGTCAGGAAAGCGAAAGTGATCAAAAAACACGTTGGCTAAACAGAACTGCGCAAGCAAAGGCTAAATTCAAAGCCATTTGGAATATTGATGAGCTCCTTGCCAGATGCAACATGACATATGATGAATATCACTGTTGCCTGGAGGAAATGTCAAATGGCACCAGTCTTGTCATGAGACTGCTGGACTAACAACTACAACCCAGACTTGGTCAGAGCATGGAATGCTAACATGGACATTCAGTTCATTCTAGATGCAGAAAGCTGTCTCATGTACATGTTGTCATACGTCACCAAGCCCGAACATGACATGAGCGAACACCTGAAAAGTGTTGTGAAAGACTCGATACATGAGAATGCCACTGACCTTGAGCAGATGAAACAGATCATGCAGGCATACTCCAAAAGTCGTGAGATTAGTGTGCAAGAGGCTGTCTTGTTCACGCACTGTTGTCTTCATCCCCACGGATGATAACAGATTGAGGATGAGCCTACCAATGGCACGGCTCGAACAAAGAGATCCTGACTCAGACAACATATGGATGACTGGATTGCCAGAAAAGTAC
The DNA here is from genome assembly GCF_034702125.1 of Engraulis encrasicolus. Taxonomy (NCBI): domain Eukaryota; kingdom Metazoa; phylum Chordata; class Actinopteri; order Clupeiformes; family Engraulidae; genus Engraulis; species Engraulis encrasicolus. The sequence continues at coordinate 355,613 of NC_085869.1, read as the reverse complement.
AAAGCAAGACCAGCCACTCCAGAGTTTGAGGGAATGTGTATGGCAGACTTTGCATCAAAGTACAGACTTGTCTATGGCAGAGGCAAAGAAGGCGAACGTGCCATACCACTTGAAGGTGGCATGGGATTCATTCAGAAGCGGACAAGAGGAAAAGATGCAGTAATTCGTTATCCACGCTTCTGTGTCCAGAAGCATCCTGAAAAGTATTTCGAAACTCTGCTGAAGGTTTTCTGCCCCTTCCGATCAGAGTCAGATTTCAAACGGATTCCAGGGCGATCTTATGCCACCTTCTTCCTATTCGGAAACATCAGCCTGCCTGGCTCAGAGTCACAGCAGCCTGTCTGTGACATTGTCCGAAGCAACTGGAACCGATATGAAGTTGCAAGTGACGCGGTCGAGGCTGCCATCAAAAAGTTAGCCGAAGGTGGACCGCTTGAGGGGGCCGGCTTTGCTCCAAACTCTGAGCTCATTCGCATTGAAGCTCTTGCAGATCGCCAACCAGAAGACATGGTGGATGACAATGAGCAGGATGATGTCCCCGAATTCAGAAAAAAAGCCCACAACCAGCCAGCAGTGCCTTTAGTACAGTGCTCACCCCTGAGTCCCAAGGAGCTTCAGCAGATGTACCAAAGCCTTAACCAGACCCAAGCTGCCGTATTTTACAAGATCAGAGACTGGGCTTTAGGATGTGTGAATGGACATGACGTCGAACAGTTCTTCTACTTTGTGACTGGGGGAGCAGGTGCAGGTAAGTCCCATTTAATCAAGTGCATCTACAACGAAGTCACAAAAATTCTGAGGAGACATCCTGCTTTCCGTGAGGAGGCAGATATATCGGGACCAACGGTTCTGCTGTCGTCCTACACAGGAACGGCAGCGTTCAACATCTCTGGAAACACTCTGCATTCACTATTGAAACTTCCAAGGAATTTGAACCCACCATACCAAGGACTGGGAAATTCGTTGGATGAGATAAGGGTCATTCTTCAACATCTCCAGGTGATTGTGATCGATGAAGTGTCCATGGTGTCCAAAGAACTCTTTGCATACGTGGACCTGGGACTCCAAGTGATTAACACTAGAACTACCAGGATTTTTCTGCCTACCTAGAAGTACCAGAGAGGGGTCATTTGACCCGGTGGCTTTTACCTAATACACTAATCACTCATTTTGTTATGGTAATGAGGCTGTTAGGGGCCGTGTGTGGGTTGAGGGGTGAGGGGGTCACACCTTACAGTGCTAACAGCCAAGACAAACAGGGACAGACAGCTTCTTCCCAAGGGCTGTCAGCCTCCAAAATCACCACAGGTAAATAGCAACTTGCATGAAGATATCAGCAATAAAGACAGATAGCACAGTTTGGCGGACAGTTTGTTACCGTTTTTCTCCATTGGTTTGGCTCATTTCTTGAAACTGAGATGTCATTCTCAAAACATGGACAAATCCCAAAACTAATTTGCAGTTCCTCACAACAGAATGGCATTTATCATTGCTTTCATCAAATTTCAAATGCTTTTGTACATGTCTCAATCATTTAGTACATCCTTGCAAATGGCTATGTATAAGTATCCTACAGTTAACACAATCAGCTTACATTTAGTAGAATTTTCAACTGAATGTACCTTGCTGATCTATCCCAATTGGTTGATTCTCAGTGTAATGGTTGTCCTGAAAACATGTCAGCACATTTTCTTCATATAAGTCATCAATGAACGAACGTGTGAATGTCCCATGTGATCATGATCATCAGATAATGGTTGAATTACAGTTTTTCTCGATTGTTTTGGCTCATTTCTTGAAACTGAGATGACATTCCTATAACCATTGGGTCATTTGGCCAAACATTCTTACACTTCTGCACAACAGTTCAGATAACTAGCAAAATGTCATATACCTCCCAAAACACCTCATTCTTGCATCAGCACTAAACCGTCTGACATATAAATAGTCAGTACCATCAAAATGGCATAGATCCTTCTCAATTGCTTTGGCTCATTTGCATTCATTTAGTCCTTCTGTCAAAATAAACTGGATGGTTCAGCATAACTACATGGATCCTGATCACTCGCTCATATCACCACAAAAACAGTTTACCCATGTGTCAAAACTAAATTTCTTCCCCACATATATCATCAGTACCCTCAAAATACATTGTCCCTTTGCCATTGTGTAAGCACTGCCAGTCAAAATGGTTAGGTGTTTTATCTACGTTCAGCTAACAGATTTCGACTATGTATAAAGATGAAAAAGTGAGTGAAACTATTGAAGTTTGACAACACAGATAATTTACCAAGGACATTTATCAGTAACTTTCTTTACTGTAAATTCATATACAGAAAGTAATGCCCATATATCACAGGTTTCTCATGGGTTTGGCTCATTTCTCAAAACAGAGATAACATGGACAAATGCCAAAGCAACTAGCAATTGTTTACAGTTTTTCTCGATTGGTTTGGCTAATTTCTTGAAACTGAGATGACATTCCTATAACCATTGGAACATTTGGCCAAACATTCTTACACTTCTGCACAACAGTTCAGATAACTAGCAAAATGTCATATATCTCCCAAAACACCTCATTCTTGCATCAGCACTAAACCTTCTCCCATATAAATAGTCAGTACCATCAAAATGGCATAGATCCTTCTCAATTGCTTTAGCTCATTTGCATTCATTTAGTCCTTCTGTCAAAATAAACTGGATGTTTCAGCATAACTACATGGATCCTCATCACTTGCTCATATCACCCCCAAAACAGTTTACCCATGTGTCAAAACTAAATTTCTTCCCCACATATATCATCAGTACCCCCAAAATACATTGTCCCTTTGTCATTGTGTAAGCAATGCCAGTCAAAATGGTTAGGTGTTTTATCTACGTTCAGCTAACAGATTTCGACTATGTATAAAAATGAAAAAGTGAGTGAAACCATAGAAGTTTTTCAACACAGACAATTTACCAAGGACATTTATCAGTAACTTTCTTTACTGTAAATTCATATGCAGAAAGTAATGCCCATATATCACAGGTTTCTCATGGGTTTGGCTCATTTCTCAAAACAGAGATAACATTCTCAAAATAACATGGACAAATGCCAAAGCAACTAGCAATTGTTCAAAACAGAATGTTGTTTGAAGTTTCAAGAAATTAGCCAAATAACAGAGGAAACTGTAGTATACACGGTTGTAAAATTATTTTCTACTAACTAGTAAAGTTACCTGTTGAACACTGTCATGAATTTACTATGTAATGAAATTCTTAAAATATGATGTCCTTGACTGTTTTGGGAATTGTGTAGACCACTTTGCATATGATGATTTACACAATGAAATAATGCTGACATGTTTTGGAGAGGGCAACCATTACACTGAGAATTGTCTTATTTGTTTAGATAAGCAAGGTCAATTTATTTGGAAAATGTGCTAAATGTATGCTGAATGTGTCAACTGAAGGGTATTTGTACATAGCCATCTGCAGAGATGTACTAAACATTTGAGAAATGTACAAAGCATTTGATATCTGATGAAAGCAATGAAAAATGCCATTCTATTTTGGGAAATTGCAAGTTGGTTTGGGGATTTATCCGTGTTGTTTTGAGAATGTCATCTCAGTTTCGAGAAATTAGCCAAACCAATCGAGAAAAACTGTAAAACAGAATGTCGTTTGAAAAAATGTCATGAAATTAGCCAAATAACATGGAAACTGTAGTATAAACGGTTGTAAAATTATTTTCTACTAACTAGTAAAGTTACAATACCATCTGACCTGTTGAACACTGTCATGAATTTACTATGTAATGAAATTCTTAAAATATGATGTCCTTGACAGTTTTGGGAACTGCGTAGACCACTTTGCATATGATGACTTACACAATGAAATAATGCTGACGTGTTTTGGAGAGGGCAACCATTAGACTGAGAATTGTCTTATTTGTTTAGATAAGCAAGGTCAATTTATTTGGAAAATGTGCTAAATGTATGCTGAATGTGTCAACCAGGCGCGGAGTGGCCGTCGGGAGATCGGGGACTTGTCCCGGTGGGCCGCGGCCGTGAAATGTAATAATGCGGCCGAATTGCATTCTCAGCCGGCCCTGAAATTTGGACATTGTACGTCTAAGCACTGGATTATCACTTTCCACTTCCCTGTAGTTAATATAGTTGACTAGCCAGTATTTATACCGCATACCAGACGGCAATACCTCACTGACGGTGTCAAACAGTAAATTGGCCACACCCCTTCTCTACTGATAATTTTCATACACCGTAGATCGCGGAAGTTTACAAGATCTTAGTAACACAGTTTCGTTTTCAGTATTTGAAGAACCTGTGATATGTATATTGGTTACCAAAGGATGGAAATATTAATAAATTATGATTTATTTTCCGATTTCCACACGACTGTTACAGTTTAGTCTTTCCAGTCCAGATTCACTTGCTCTATGGTTATTGACTTGGGTTACGAACAGACTCCACCAAGTGGTAAGGAAGAGAACTGCGCCTAACAGAAGCAATGGGTTTTGTTTTGATTTGTTAGACCGTCAGTATATCTCCTTATAGTCGAAATAATATTATTATCATACATATATTTATATGTGGTACATTTAGGATGTAGCCTATGTCTGAAGAAATGGAACAAAATAATTACCACACAAGATTCTGATGTGACCAGTGCTGGGTGTGTAGCCTAAGCTGTGGATTAATGTAGAGTGATTGCAAGAAACAAAGACATTTGCTGCGACGAAGACAGCGTTTTAAGGTAGGCCTACACCGTTAGGTTATACATTTTGTTGACTTATGGTTGTGGTTTGAAGTAGCTAGGTTTGGCTTATTTGCTGCATGGTGGGTTTATTGCACAATGTAGACAGACTTTTTTGTAAGCTATAGGCTACTATACTATATTTTGTAAGCCTACAAAATCCCCACACTCAAAACTTTGTGCCCATGCTCATCCTGTCTTCCTTAAACGATATTTCAATTTCAAACTGTCAAAATGACAGTGGAGTGCATATTTGCATGGAACAGTAGCGTGATGTAGCCTAACCTAGTAGGCCTATGAATGCTTTGGACTGTGATGATGGCTCCAGTGGTGTAGTCTACTTTTTGAAGTGGGTATACTGTATATTTGAGCATTTTTTGATGTGTGTATAGTCTACTGTATATATTTGTGCTATTGTAAATAATGGATCAATCAATTTTAAGTGGGTATACTGTAATCCCTGAAATTTTGAAATGGGTGCGTATACCTGCGTTTTACGTAGACTACACCACTGGCTGTGCATTTCATCAAGCTGTAGGCTACAATTCTCCACTTCAGGTTGATATTTTGACAACACTAATGTCCACATGTAGTACGACTGCAGACTTCGTGGCTTTTGTCTTTTTGGTTAGGAAACCATGTTGTTCGCTTTGGGTTTTTTTTTTTTAAAGAGGGCCGCCAAGGGGAAAATTCTCCCGGTGGGAAAAGGTGGGCCACTCCGCCCCTGGTGTCAACTGAAGGGTATTTGTACATAGCCATCTGCAGAGATGTACTAAACATTTGAGAAATGTACAAAGCATTTGATATCTGATGAAAGCAATGAAAAATGCCATTCTATTTTGGGAAATTGCAAGTTGGTTTGGGGATTTTTCCGTGTTGTTTTGAGAATGTCATCTCAGTTTCGAGAAATTAGCCAAACCAATCGAGAAAAACTGTAAAACAGAATGTCGTTTGAAAAAATGTCATGAAATTAGCCAAATAACATGGAAACTGTAGTATAAACGGTTGTAAAATTATTTTCTACTAACTAGTAAAGTTACAATACCATCTGACCTGTTGAACACTGTCATGAATTTACTATGTAATGAAATTCTTAAAATATGATGTCCTTGACAGTTTTGGGAACTGCGTAGACCACTTTGCATATGATGACTTACACAATGAAATAATGCTGACGTGTTTTGGAGAGGGCAACCATTAGACTGAGAATTGTCTAATTCGTTTAGATAAGCAAGGTGAATTTATTTGGAAAATGTGCTGAATGTATGCTGAATGTGTCAACTGAAGGGTATTTGTACATCCATCTGCAGAGATGTACTAAACATTTGAGACATGTACAAAGCATTTGATATCTGATGAAAGCAATGAAAAATGCCATTCTGTTTTGGGAAATTGCAAGTTGGTTTGGGGATTTGTCCGTGTTGTTTTGAGAATGTCATCTCAGTTTCGAGAAATTAGCCAAACCAATCGAGAAAAACTGTAACGTGTGAATCTCCCATGCCATGTGACCATAACGACCCATGTGAATGCAACCTGGCAATTGTTAGATGGATAAATACCAGTGCATGTGGACTACTGCTTCATTTCCCTCAAGAATTTTGTGGTGAAAGAAGCTCCTCTCCAAGGAACGAAGATGCAGAGATACAGCACTCAACAGGCATTGGAAATGATCCACACACACACACACACACTCACACTCTGTGTCTCAAGTGACAGCTGTGAGCTGCTAACAGCCACATTTCCACAACAAAAGGAGTGTCCGCAGGGGGTCCAAAGGGTCAAATGACCCCCTTGTGGGGCTTTTAGGTAAAAAGGTCAATTGACCCCTCCGTGGTAGTTCTAGTGTTAAAGGGAGCATTTGGTGGGGTGTCCATTCTTTGCATTGGGGACTTCTTCCAACTGTCTCCTGTGGGAAAAACCAAGGCGCTGTGTGTCTTTGAAGAAAACACAGTTGACCTCTGGAAAGACAACTTCCAGATAATAACTTTGACAGAGATCATGAGACAGAAGGATGATGCTGTCTTTGCAGAGATGCTCAACAGACTGCGAGTCAAGAAGAAGGGGGAACCATTGCTGGATGCGGATAGGGCACTTCTTGCATCGCGCACTTTTCAGCAAAAGTTGGAATGCCCTATGGATGTATTGCATATATTTCCCACCAACAAAGAGGTAGACACTCACAACACGTTTGCTTTGTCTCTCATCTGTGACGATGTCATCTATGTTGATGCAGAGGACTACCTGAAAGATGAGCGAACTGGGCGGATGGTCAAGCAGGACACCCCTTGTAAAGGAAGAAAAGGAGATCTACCTGACCGGTTGCTGCTTTCTGAAGGGGCACGCGTTGTTATGACGAGGAACTTGGATACCGGAGATGGGCTTGTAAATGGCTCCTTTGCAAAACTTGCAAAGATCATCATGAAGGCGGAACCTGGTGGCAAGACATGTGTGGATTTACTTGGCCTAGAATTTGATAGCCCAACAGCTGGACTCAAGAGACGTCAACAAGGCAAAGACGACAACATTGCTTACATTGACAGAGTCGAAGAGCGTTCAACCAGGAAGGGCTTGGTCAGAAGGCAATTTCCACTGAGATTAGCCTATGCTTCCACAGCCCACAAGGTTCAAGGTGCCACGTGTTCATCAGCAGTGGTGTCTCTGAAACGTGTGTTTGAAGCTGGTATGGCTTATGTAGCCCTATGACGAACAACCTCCTTGCAAGGACTACACATCATTGACTACGATGAAGATCGTATCTACTGCAACGAAGAGGTTTTGGCCTCACTGGATAGCATGCATAAAGCAGACCTTTCAGACGTCATGCCTCTTTTGGGTCATTCCAGCTGGAATCAGCAAATTTCTGAAAAATCTCCCACTCTACCCCCTCGGATTTGCCTGAAAAAAATGTATATGATGGCTTAAACATCCAATAGAACATATCCACAATATCAGAACTCAGCTCTCGATACGTTTGGCACAATGAATCTGTAAATAAGTACACCCCCTACGCTTGTTTTAGCGACATTGCATGAGTGACCATGTTCAGACTCAATTATCTCCAGAACTATTTGTGTCAGATTCATTATATTTTCAGGGCTAAGAGTCCCAGACCCGAATGTCATATATTACAATTTGCAGCACTGTAAGTCAAATCACACCGTAATAATGTGCCTCTACTTTTTGTAGATATCACATGTTCTAGGGTTTCCAAATGTCTGTAAAAACCTCAAAGTTCTACATGTAAGGTTCATCCTTGGTAAATGGTCTGATATGTACCATGACTTTCACATCATAGTATATCTAACAAAAGGCTCCAATGGTTGTTGAGATACAGAGGTCCAAAGATGGGAAAAAATTAATTTGCACCAATGTTTGGAGCAATATTTCCAATCTATGACACTAGTTAGGAACTGTCTGTTTGATGTTTCTGAAAGAGGATGTTTTTTAACAACATATAGAAAAATTGGGATGGTGTTTTGCCTCATTCTTTTTATAACGGACTTCAAAATCTCAATTGGCTACAATTACTTGAAGCTATGAGGACCATGTCACCAACCGACTTGTCGCAACTCTCAAATCCATGGCTCTGATGTCACCTTAATAGTGAAAACAAGATGGCTACCCTGTGAATGACAAAGCAAATTCTAGGGAAACCATAATACTTGTAAATGAATTGATTGATGCCACACAGCAAGAATAACACATTGCACATGGCTTTGATAGACATTAATTATTTTAATTGTAAAATCATGATAATCATCATCATCATCATTTTAGTAGTAGTAGTAGTAGTAGAAGTAGTAGTAGTAGTGGTAGTGGTAGCGGTAGTAGTAGTCTTGGAATAAAGTGATGAAATAGGAGAGGATTAAAGAATTGTAGCACTCTTGTTTGCAACAAGGACTCCCATCCTAACTAGTCTTTCAATCAGCACCTGTATTTGCTATGAAGCTTGTGTCTTACTCGTTAAGTTACCAGCTGTATTGCAAAATAACTTAATTCATACTGGCTAGAGATTCCCTTTGACTATTTTGACAGCATGGTCCTGGAGTTTTTGTTACAAGAGTGTGCTTGCATGCAGTATTCAATATCAGGTGAATATTGAAGGCACAGAAGTTCATATTGGCACCAGACAACCATGTGGTTCTTGCCACATTGTTGCAATCTAATTAAGCTGCTTGCATCATTATAATATTATACCACTGCAATGCTGACAAGTGGATTGCAGGTTAGCAGCAGTGATTACAACAATCATGGTTTGGATACTTGTAGACAATGTTCATTACTTTAAAAGTTCATCATCACATAGATCCAGGCGAAATGATGGAAGCCGAAAGGAAGCTTTGCAGCATGCAAAAGCGTTCAGATATGGTGGTGGATTGGGGGCGGGGCACAGTTCTACAGTCAGGGTACCTCTGTCGTGGTGACTGTTGGCGGGGGTGGGACTGTTTTATGGTCGCATAGGAAAGTAAAAGTTTATTAGAGATGACACATAGGAGGAGACAGTTTGTAAAGAGGTATCCTGATTGTAGAACTTCCCGCCCCCCATCATCTTCCCCTGACCGAAGTGCCCTGAGTATGGTGGTGGTATCCTTTCTGAAATCAATACCTATGTTGTCATTGTCCTTCAAGGTACCAAATTCGTTGAACTGGTACAATGACAATAAAGTTTCATTCAAAGTTTCATTAAGGTGTTCCTCATTGAATTGCCAATGATGGAGGGTTGCACACAACAATGTGAATGCAGATACCTAATACACCATCAATGACAAGCTACCTTAAAAAGTCAACTCATAAGATGCAGCTAGTGATTGAAAGTTAAGTGTGTATAAAACCATTTGTCACAGGCCAGAGCACTGAAAGTTCCTGACTTGTTTAATACTTTTTTTTTTCAAATATTAAATCACCATCAAGGAAGTCAAGGTTGCATCAAGGAAATCATATCAACATCTTGTTTTATTTCCAGAGGTTGTTTTTTTATGACTTCTCTCAAAATGGTACTTCTCTCAACCATCTTGAATTTATTGCTAACGTAGCGCCAGTGAGAACATGTTGCATAGTCACTTGATCATCTGGCCGATAGTACATTTAAAAAGATGAGGCCAGAATCCCTGAAAAAAATCAGAAATACTGAGCTGAACAAACAGCTTTGCCTGGGCCCGGGATAAAGTCGTCTGAAGAGACCCCTTCCCAATACATGCAATGTAATGAGTATCCAATCTTGATTCCCCCATGTCCTTGGCCCAGAACAATTCACCACTTCCGCTTCCCTCTGCACTATTTGATCACAGGCTTATGTCACACCGCAATGCGCTTTACGATCATTAAAAGGAATGAGGCAAAACACCATTCTATTTTTTTTGCTATGTTGTTAATAAAAATATCCTCTTACAGACACAACAAAAAACAAGTTCACAGCTGGTGTCATACTTTGGAGGTATTGCTCTAAAAAATGGTGGGTTTTTTTTTCATGACGCCACTTTGGATGGATTTGAGGGATGCATGCCACACTGCATTGAGATTTGAAAAGGCATTATACAAATAAAGGGGCAAAACACCATCCCAATTTTTAGATGTTGTTAATAAGAATATCCTCTTCGAGAAACAACAAACAGCAAGTTCACAACCGCTGTCATATATTGGAAATATTGCTCCAAACAATGGTGTTTTGTTTCCTTCCCTTGATGCTGACTTCCTGGAACTATTTTGGAACTATGCCATTGGCTCCATGAGCCGCCATCTTTGTGTGAAAATGGAACACAAAAATCAAGGGGATTGGCCACCTTCTTAGGATGGAATTGAGGGTTAAGTCAGATATACTGAAATACTGAGCTGAACAAGTATAAAATCACCTATTTGGTATCAGAGGTTTTAGGTTATAGTGTACACTGACTTGTCTATTCATGTTAGGTGTAGTAAACCCAAATTTTTTCTAAGGTAACAGGGCTCCTAAGGTACACCTGCATGTCACACAGGAATGAGTTTTTAAAATTCATTATAAAAATAATGGGGCAAAACACCATCCCAAATTTTAGATATGTTATGAATAATAATATTATCTTTCAGAGACACCAAACAGCAAGTTCACAACTGGTGTCATAGATTGGGAATATTGCTCCAAATAATGGTATAAATTAGTTTTTGCCCATTTTTGGACCTCTGCATCTCAACAACCATTGGACCCTTATATCAAATATGATGTGATGTGAAAGTCATATCTGCACATATCTGACCATGTACCAAGGATGAACCTTGAATGTTGAAATTTGAGGTTTTTATGGACATCTGAAAACCCTTGCAATTTTAATTTCAAAGAAAAGTAGAGGGCCAGTATTAACACTAGAACTACCAGGATTTTTCTGCCTACCTAGAAGTACCAGAGAGGGGTCATTTGACCCGGCGGCTTTTACCTAATACACTTATCACTCATTTTGTTATGGTAATGAGGCTGTCAGGGGCCGTGTGTGGGGTGAGGGTGAGGGGGTCACACCTTACAGTGCTAGCAGCCAAGACAAACAGGGACAGACAGCTTCTTCCCAAGGGTTGCCAGCCTCCAAAATCACCACTAAATAGCAACTTGCATGAAGATATCAGCAGCAAAGACAGATAGCACAGTTTGGCGGACAGTGTTTTACAGTTTTTCTCCATTGGTTTGGCTCATTTCTTGAATCTGAGATGTCATTCTCAAAACATGGACAAATCCCAAAACTAATTTGCAGTTCCTCACAACAGAATGGCATTTATCATTGCTTTCATAAAATTTCAAATGCTTTTGTACATGTCTCAATCATTTAGTACATCCTTGCAAATGGCTATGTACAAGTATCCTACAGTTAACACAATCAGCTTACATTTAGTAGAATTTTTAAATGAATGTACCTTGCTGATCTATCCCAATTGGTTGATTCTCAGTGTAATGGTTGTCCTGAAAACATGTCAGCACATTTTCTTCATATAAGTCACGAACGTGTGAATGTACCATGTAATCATGACGAATCATATGACTGCAACCAGATAATGGTTGAATTATGTTTTTTCTCGATTGGTTTGACTCATTTCTTGAAACTGAGATGACATTCCTATAACCATTGGGTCATTTGGCCAAACATTCTTACACTTCTGCAACAGTTCAGATAACTAGAAAAATGTCCTATACCTCCCAAAACACCCCATTCTTGCATCAGCACTAAACCGTCTCACATATAAATAGTCAGTACCATCAAAATGGCATAGATCCTTCTCAATTGCTTTGGCTCATTTGCATTCATTTAGTCCTTCTGTCAAAATAAACTGGATGTTTCAGCATAACTACATGGATCCTCATCACTCGCTCATATCACCCCAAAAACAGTTTACCCATGTGTCAAAACTAAATTTCTTCCCCTCATATATCATCAGTACCCCCAAAATACATTGTCCCTTTGCCATTGTGTAAGCACTGCCAGTCAAAATGGTTAGGTGTTTTATCTACGTTCAGCTAACAGATTTCAACTATGTATAAAAATGAAAAAGTGAGTGAAACCATTGAAGTTTGACAACACAGATAATTTACCAAGGACATTTATCAGTAACTTTCTTTACTGTAAATTCATATACAGAAAGTAATGCCCATATATCACAGGTTTCTCATGGGTTTGGCTCATTTCTCAAAACAGAGATAACATTCTCAAAATAACATGGACAAATGCCAAAGCAACTAGCAATTGTTTAAAACAGAATGTCGTTTGAAAAAATGTAATGAAATTAGCCAAATAACAGAGGAAACTGTAGTATACACGGTTGTAAAATTATTTTCTACTAACTAGTAAAGTTACAATACCATCTGACCTGTTGAACACTGTCATGAATTTACTATGTAATGAAATTCTTAAAATATGATGTCCTTGACTGTTTTGGGAATTGCGTAGACCACTTTGCATATGACTTACACAATGAAATAATGCTGACGTGTTTTGGAGAGGGCAACCATTAGACTGAGAATTCTCTAATTCGTTTAGATAAGCAAGGTCAATTTATTTGGAAAATGTGCTAAATGTATGCTGAATGTGTCAACTGAAGGGTATTTGTACATATCCATCTGCAGAGATGTACTAAACATTTGAGACATGTACAAAGCATTTGATATCTGATGAAAGCAATGAAAAATGCCATTCTGTTTTGGGAAATTGCAAGTTGGTTTAGGGATTTGTCCGTGTTGTTTTGAGAATGTCATCTCAGTTTCGAGAAATTAGCCAAACCAATCGAGAAAAACTGTAACGTGTGAATCTCCCATGACATGTGACCATAACGACTCATGTGAATGCAACCCGGCAATTGTTAGATGGATAAATACCAGTGCATGTGGACTACTGCTTCATTTCCCTCAAGAATTTTTTGGTGAAAGAAGCTCCTCTCCAAGGAAGATGCAGAAGATGCAGAGATACAGCACTCAACAGGCATTGGAAATGATCCACACACGCACACACACACACACTCTGTGTCTCAAGTGACAGCTGTGAGCTGCTAACAGCCACATTTCCACAACAAAAGGAGTGTCCGCAGGGGGTCCAAAGGGTCAAATGACCCCCTTGTGGGGCTTTTAGGTAAAAAGGTCAATTGACCCCTCCGTGGTAGTTCTAGTGTTAAGGTGTACTTTGACATACAGTGCCAGACTTTTGTGTCGTTTCTGGGTGTTTTTTTGTGTGTGCATTTGCAATCAGATAGCTGTGTTCAGATTGCACACTCATCCTCTCCCATTTGGTTGTTTGTTTTTGTGTCAACTTTCAACGGGTAACAGTTTGGATTACAATAATCAGTTGCTGATGGGATCAACATGGTGGCCACAGCAAATTACAAATGCAATCGGACTGTAGGGCCCTGGAAAGACAAGAGCATTTGACAAACCATGCCAGGTGGAGAGCGAGGATACAAGCAACTAATTGAGGACTCAACTACACAGAAGGCTACAGCACTGGATTTGATATTTCCATCCCAAGTGCAGAAGCATGTTTTATCAGGAGTGCTGCACACATATTACAGCTACCATAGACCTGTGTTTGTGTCTTCTTTCAACGGGTAACAGTTTGGATTACAATCATCAGTTGCTGATGGGATCAACATGGTGGCCACAGCAAATTACAAATGCAATCGGACTGTAGGACCCTGGAAAGACAAGAGCATTTGGACTAACAACTACAACCCAGACTTGGTCAGAGCATGGAATGCTAACATGGACATTCAATTCATTCTAGATGCAGAAAGCTGTCTCATGTACATGCTGTTATACGTCACCAAGCCCGGACATGACATGAGCGAACATCTGCAATCGGACTGTAGGGCCCTGGAAAGACAAGAGCATTTGACAAACCATGCCAGGTGGGGAGGGGGGGGGGGGGCAGTACAGTAATGTAATTATAATTACAGGGTTGAAAGTCATTTCAAATGATACTGTTGTAATGATGATACTAATGACACTTGTGCACACATAAGTAGGATTCCGTCGGACATGCCCTCTTCCCCCAACCTTCCATCTCCCTGGTCACAAGGTTAGTGGTTATTGTTCTTTCATTTTATATATATATATATATATATATATATATATAGTTTTATATAGTTTTATATAGTTTTATATAGTTTATATATATAAACACCTTCCTGTGTCAGTTTTTGTAGGTTTGTAGGTTTGTAGGTTTGTAGGTTTGTAGGTTTTTGGGTAGGTTCACAAGGTTAGTGGTTAATGTTCTTTCATTTTCAAGAAAATGTTGAATGTGATTTCAAATGATGCTGTCCTTGCACACACACGAGTAGGGTGCTGGGATGCAGCCGGTCCCCCAAGGTAAGTGGTTATGGTACTTGCTTAAAGGTACACTCTTTAATCCTATACTGCCCACATTATTATCCCATCATGGGAAAAAAATCTTCCTGTGGTTTTTGTGACATAAAATGAACTTCTTAAGACATTTTTTGGGGGGGTACATTTAGGTTTGTTGCCATATGGCAACATTGTGCAGTTACGGAAAGGATCCAGTGTACATTTTCCCTCCAAGACCAAACAAGGGTCATACAACATTATGGATTATTTTATAGAAATATAATTGTTTTATGTCAGAAAAACATTGAAAGTTTACCCACAAGTTCAAGGGAGTTATTTAACACATTTTTGCCACTGAGAGAACAAGTGAATACTGTTTATTATATCCCCGAAAAACAGTATTTCAGTGGTATTACTTTGACCAACCACCAATGAATATATTAGGTATTAACACAATATCTGTGCATATATTTGCACAAAAATGTGTATGGTAACTGTCTATAATATGTACATTAATTGATTTAATTTTGGAAGCCAACACTTTCAAGATGGCCAACATTCAAGATGGCCGATTTGCGGGCCAGGCATCTTTCAACACAACCGACAGTTTATTTGTCATAACTTTTGAAAGGATGCTTGGATTTACACTAAACCTTGTGTGATAACACTCTATAATGAGTAAATAAGTCATGTAAAATTGTGAGGCCAGTGCTTTCAAGATAGCTGAATTTCAAGATGGCTGACTTTGAAGTTGGCAATCTTTCGAGACGGCCTACCTTTTGTTTACGCCACAACTTTTCAATGGGTGCTTGGATTTGCAGTAAATCTGAAGACACACTATGTCATAAACACACTTTTCGCCCATGGACAGCAAAATTCAGGGTTTTTTTTAGATAAAGGGTGGAAACAAGTTACAAGTTATTGTAAATAAAGCCTGGGATATCATTCAACTTGATTTGTTCAGAATATCCCTGAAGCACAAAGATACCCAGGATACCTATATGCAAATATGGCTGCATAAAGCCTATGTGATATTTAGGACCCAACTTGCAACTTTGAGTTTATGAATTTTGGATCATGAGTATCAACTTGTTTCAATCAAGCCATATTCTATTCACACTTAAATCACAAAAAAAACGTTATATCTAGAAGAAAGTGAATCAATAATAATAATAATAATAATAATAATAATAATAATAATAATAATAATAATAATAATAAATATAGCTGCAAGCAGCAATGCGGGGCCAAGCAGTAAACTTGCCAAAGTCGCCACGGCAACAGAAGGAACTGCAGCGCCCCCTTTGGCCCAAATCTTGCCAATGTTGGTGTGCATTCCTTGGAGGGGAGTGTGCTCACATGAACCAAGTTTATTTTGAATCCCTTGAAGGGCTGTCGAGATATAAGCTCACTTCCTGTTACCTGTTGGTGGCGCTAGAGAGTTTGAGCTGGGAATCTGGATTATTTTGTGGGAGGTCATGGGATTGACTAGTGTGTGTGCAAAAAATAATTAAACGAATCTGACAAACGGTTGCTGAGATATGACCTCACTTCCTGTTTTGCCACTTTTACGACACTTTTGATTGGCTGTCACGGCTAAACGATAAACGATATCCAAAAGTCATTGAGACCCCATGTGTAGCTCAGTCCAGAGATACTATATACCAAGTTTCGGAAGAATTGGTCAAAAATTGCTGGAATAATAGCATTTTTATTGAATTTTACAAAATTCAAAATGGCGGGGAAATTATCCTGTCGGAAAATTACGTCATAGGGTGCGTTTGATTCGTCTTGGCCCAAGGATTCCAGGGATACCAAGTTTATGAAAATTGGCCCAGCGGTTCAAAAGTTACAAGCAGAAATGTGCCTGCAACTTTGACCTGTTGGTGGCGCTAGAGCGTTGGGGCTGGGGTCCTATAAATTGCTGTGGGTAATGTTGATGCTGCCTCAAATATGTGTGGCAATTTACAGCATTTTTCTATGTATGGTTCTATGGGCTACCATAGACTTACAGTGAATTTTACAAAATTCAAAATGGCGGAATTTCCCTTCTGCGTTGACATAACTTCATATAGTGTGTTGAATTCGGCTTGGCCCAAGGATTCTAGTGATAATAACATATTGTACATCGTGCATATGGTTTAAAAGCTACAGGCAAAAATGTAGCTAAAATTTTGACCTGCTGGTGGCGCTACAGAGTTTGAGCTGGGGTTCTGATTTTTTTTTGTGGTAGGTCATGGGATGGACTACTATGTGTGTACAAAATCCCAACCTAATTCAACAAACGGTTGCTGAGATATGACCTCACTTCCTGTTTCACCACTTTTACGACAATTTTGATTGGCTGTCATGGCAAAACGATACAATATATCTAATATTCCCCCCCCATGTGTAGCTCAGTCCAGAGATACTATATACCAAGTTTCGGGCGAATTGGTCAAAAATTGCGGGAAAAATAGCATTTTTATTGAATTTTACAAAATTCAAAATGGCGGGAAAACTATCCTGGCGGAAAATGACGTCATAGGGTGCGTTGGATTCGTCTTGGCCCAAGGATTCCAGGGATACCACATTTATGAAAATTGGCCCAGCGGTTCAAAAGTTACAAGCAGAAATGTACCTGCAACTTTGACCTGTTGGTGGCGCTAGAGCGTTGGGGCTGGGGACCTATAAATTGCTGTGGGTAATGCTGAGCCGGGTCCGAATGTGTGTGCCGATTTACAGCATTTTCCTACGTACGGTTCTATGGGCTGCCATAGACTTGCTAAGGAGAGGAAAGGTGACATAATAAGAATACCAGCTAACACTATAGGGGCCTTCGCCAGCTTCGCTGCTTGGCCCCTAATAATAATAATAATAATAATAATAATAATAATAATAATAATAATAATAATAATAATAAGACTGCATTTCCGGAGAGACAATGCTATTAGTATGCTTGCGGCTTATGCACACACACACACACACACACACGCACACACACACGCACACACACACACACACACACACACACACACACACACACACACACACACACACACACACACACACACACACACACACACACACACACACACACAGAGAGCTGTCGTATACTATACACACACAGAAACACGAGGGAAAGAGATAGAGGTCTGAGTGTGTGTGTGTGTGTGTGTGTGTGTGTGTGTGTGTGTGTGTGTGTGTGTG
Source organism: Engraulis encrasicolus (assembly GCF_034702125.1). Taxonomy (NCBI): domain Eukaryota; kingdom Metazoa; phylum Chordata; class Actinopteri; order Clupeiformes; family Engraulidae; genus Engraulis; species Engraulis encrasicolus. The sequence continues at coordinate 337,882 of NC_085869.1, read as the reverse complement.
TGTGTGTGTGTGTGGTGTGTGTGTGTTTTGTGTGTGTGTGTGTGTGTGTGTGTGTGTGTGTGTGTGTATGTGTGTGTGTGTGTGTAGGTGTGTGTGTGTGTAATATGTGCAGCCTTATTTTTACACTGTCATATCTCCAAAAGGTTTGCCAGTTGTCAGATGATATCGAAACACAAATGACAAATGGCCAAATGGTTCAGTCAAAAAATTGACATATTCATGTTCACACGGTTTTTTGCAAGTGAATGGGGTCACATCATAGGGATTTTAAAACTGCTCTCTTTGAAAACTTTTTATGATCTTCACACAGTTTGTATTCAGAGCCAAGACCTCTCTGACAATGCCTTTACCAGAGATTCTAGAGATATGCCAGTGTAATAGGTTGCTATGGGCACCTAACATGACCAGGTTCCGGTCTGCCTAAAGGGGCGTGTCATAATACTCCTACAATGAATAGAACAGGTCCTTAGGTCTGCCTAGGTCTGCGTAAAAGGGGGGCCCCCCCCCCCCCCCCTTGCAATAATAGAACCCGGAAACAATGGGCCAACGGAACCTCTCTCTCTCTACTCTCTCTGCCTTTACCTAGTTGATACCTAGTTAAAAACCCCAGATCAGGTCACCTCTCACTCTAACTGCCACAGTTTGTGACATCATCATCTTGACCATTCTACTATTCATTTCAATGAGGGGGAAAACAGAGAGAAAACTGAGGAAAAGCAAGTCTGGTGAACAAATGAAAGGGGGGCCCTGAGCCCTTTTCGAGCTGTTCGTTTTGGCACTCGAACCGTGTCTCTATCTCGAACGCTGCAACGATTCAAAGCCGCCGTACTAATGAATGGCGATTCCCATATGCCGAGGTGAATGGAAAAATGTATAATAATAATAAACTGTTGATGAACAATTAGTATGCTTTCCCGCAAGCATACTAAATAAACTGTTGGAGAACAATTAGTATGCTTGCTGGGGGCAAGCAGAGGCCTTTGGCAAGCATACTAAATAATACTATAGGACTATTTCATACATGGTAGACACAATCATCTGCTCTGGGAACTGTCCATTTGTTACCAGCGTAGTTGACAGGAATGAAAACCAGCGTAGTTGCCAGAAATGCCTGCCAATCTGGTAACAAATGAACAGTTCCCAGATTTGGACTACACTATTAAAGATGCAGTTGCCAAAGATGTATTCCAACTAGAGGTGAAGTGCAGCTGTACTAGTACTTGTACAAATAGACCTGCCAGATCTCGGTGCAAGTGCATGAAGGCAGAGTTAAAGTTCACACGTCTGTGCAAGTGCACATGCAATTTCTAAGACTGACCACTGACTGTTTTTGTATCTGTTCTCTGTCATAGTTATTGTAGAGTGAATTATTGGAATAAATGTTAGCCCTATGGTCTTCTGTTTGCTTTTTGAATGCAGGAAAAAATGATGTTCCCCATAGTATTTATCATCATCATCATCATCATCATCATCATCATCATCATCATCATCATCATCATCATCATCATCATCATCATTATTATTCATCATCATCATCATTATTATTGATTTAATTTCTTCCAGATATAAAGTGTTTAAGTTGTGAATAAAATGATGGCTTGATTGAAAAAAAGCTGGTACTCATGATCCTAAATTCATAAACTCAAAGTTGCAAGTTGGGTGCTAAATATAGGCTTTATGCAGCCATATTTGTGTATAGGTATCCTAAGTATCTGTGTGCTTCAGGGATATTCTGAACAAATCAAGTTAAGTGATAACCCAGGCTTTATTTACAATAACTTGTAACAATACATTATGTTTCATTGCAACTTTGAGGGCATTTCCACCTTTTATCTTAAAAAAGCCTGGATTTAGCTGTCCATGGGATAAAAGTGTGTTTATTACATAGTGTGTCTTTAATCTGGTAACCAAATACTTAGCTCACCGGTTTCTCCTCTTCATGCTGAATCCATACATACCTCATATGTTAAATTTGGTTTAACTAATCAAAAGTTATAGCAGCTTATATATTTTAGAGCGCCCCCCGCAGGCCATTTTGTTATCTGTGTGTTTGACACTCGAACTCAAATTGTTCTATAGGCCCTAAACTTCAACTTGGAAGTGAAAACCAAACTTTAACACCAATTTGAAATGACTGAGCCTATTACGACTCCACTATTTTAGGCTGCTTGCACCACCCTGACATTTTCAACTAACAGTAAGCATCTATGCAAAAGTGGAATATATGGTTGCATTCTGAAAAGCCTGACAATAAATAATATGAAAGAAAATTGGATGTCATACAAACATGTTTTATTTCAATTGAGTATAAACACAACTGTACAAAAAAACAGGTTTCAGAGGTCTTCAAAAAGTTCAAGAAATCACACAATAAATATATCTAGCCAAGACTTTTGAAGTTTGAATCTTGTAAACAAATGTGTTGGCAGCTTAAAATTGAAAAGGGCATTTAGAAATGTTTTGAAATGAAAATGCAAAAAAGAAAGACTATGTCACTGCCACTGCCTGTCTCATTTGAATACTAATGAGATAGGTGTGAACAAACCTCTAATGGCCCACACCCCCCTGTCAATCCCCATGTGCTCTGATAGCCCCAACCCCCCTGTCACTCTACGTCTACTGTGGCAGGACACAGGAGGCTGTGTTTACCCTAGCTGAAAGGGGCGTGTTGTCACCTCTGAATAGCCACTCAAGCACCGGTACTTTACATGTGAATAGCTATAGGTGTGGCTGCTACAGGCAGAGAGCACAGAATATGCGAAGATTTCTTTTCACTTTCTTTAAATTGGGCCAGCTATATAATTTATTTAATATATATATATTTGAAATCTGGAAGGTCTGAGGTTTCTAATGGTGTAACTTATGTTTTTGGAGACATGTCAAATTGCCCTCTCAAGGGCAATTAGACCTCTGTGTGTAAACTAATGTAATGCACAAGGGACGTCAGTCCAAAAGTCTTTAATGGCCACACTGGAAACTTTAGATTAATGAATGAATTCACAGGTTGTCATAGGAAGTTTTAGATTGCAGCAGCCTTCTACAAACCACCATCTACATCAAATAAAAGACCTGTTTAATATTTGCTCAATTTGATTCGTATAGCTTAATTTTAAGGCTACAATCATTGTGTGACAAAAATAATATCTCAGACACTGATGTCTAAGGATGAAGTTTTGACACATGGCCATTGTCTTTGAAGTGAAAGAGAAAAAACTCTTAACAGATGTAAATAAACTGCTTCTTCTAGCCCATGTCAAGTTGTTTGCATCAAAAATGGCTAAGTCAAATTACCCAAGTCATTCACATTGGCAGAACAATTGTGCACAGGGCCCCATGATGAATAGATAGGGCCCCCATACCACCTGCCAAGGTCATAATAGGGCCCCTACCCCTGCCACCTGCAGGAGGGCCCTAGGCCTACAGGCAAATGCCCTCCTTGTCCTCCCTATCGCTACGTCCCTGGTCATGCATTTTCTCATAGGCAGTGTGTGACTATTTTTTACTCTGGTGACTTTTGTGATTGATCTATGACCCTGGCGGAAAGGCAGGGTGATGCAGCTGTGGTAGGGGAGTAAGTTTATGTAAAAATCTCATTTCGGCCAAATTCGGACTTAGGCGGTTTTGGTAGCAAGCCGACGATATTTGACTTGAGCATTTTCGGCACAATCAATATAACACGGCAGAAAAGTAAAAGTGGCTGAGTGAGAGGTTTTTTTTTCAGCTTTTACTGTAACTACATTTCAGTAAATCAAAGGTTATAGACGTGTGTAAATTTCATCTTTAGGCATTGAAAACAAAATACTGGAATAAAGTGATGAAATGTTGAATGACTGAAACATCCCTGTAGATCTTGAAACAAGTGCCCCTTCCTGACTATCACCACATCTCAATGTTTTTTATTCTAACAATGCTTAATAACCTTGTTTACCAAAGTTGATGCAGTTCTGAGGCCTGCTGTGTATAATTTAAGGTTGTTTTATGAGATGCTACTTTTTTAATCACGTAATTAACCTTTCTACTTTTGCTTGTGTTTCACTCCATGGATACATTTGTGTTTCCTGGTGAACCAGAAGCTATGTGTTGATGCCCAGGGGGCTGGGCTATATAATCCTTCTGGTACACCTGTGATTCGCTCTCCTCCTCCGTTTTCGAAATAACCGGGGCAGCACAACAAATCAGGATCGTAGGGAGGGATTTCAGTGGGTATGACGTTTATCGAACGCAACACCCTCCCCCAGGGTAGTTCGGCTGTGCCCGCCCCCTCCCTGAATCACAACAGTAATGGCGGCGTGCGAGGAGTTATCATGCGTCGGGATGGAAGAAGCAATTTCAGCGGTGTTATCCAAAATACCTCAAGTTGATTTTCTAAAGGACGTTGTTCTGTTTTGGTTCCCGACCTGGCGGCTCTTACGTGACGACACGTCCTACGTCACAAAGCTTCAACGTGAGTGGTCGAAGTGTCATGTCATTCATATGAGGTTGCTCCAACCGCGTGCAAGCATCTTTTGACTAAACCCCGCCTACGGAGAGGCATGAAAGGGCAGTGTGCCAGTAGCCTGTTACTTACAGGCTACTGGTTCACCAGGAAAACAGGTGTGTCCACTTGATCAAACTCATCAGGATATTGTAGAACATCAAATATTAATGCTTGCATTGCTCAGCTCCGTGACAGAGTTGACCCTTGATGAGCATTCAGTCAGAATTGCTCAGGGTAGCTCAGTCATGGTGATTGGAGGGGCAGGACAGCTGTTTAGTCAGTTTACCTCCTTACGAACAGTCTCCTCCTTTTGTATCATCAATGTTTTTCTCTCTTCTCCATGATAATAAAAGTGTCCCACCCCCCCAATAGAAACCATGACAAAGGTGACCTGTTCATAGGACTTGGCCCCACCCCAGTCCTCACCATGACCGAGCAACCTAGCGCATTGTATTGGTTCATGGCAAAGGTCATTGTGTATATGCATTAGATATATAGGCCTAACTTCACCAACAGGGTTACGTTACAGAACTGATGGGAAGTTTCAAGTGTGTCAAAGTGATGTACCTAAATATCTTATCAGTTACAAGAGATTTGTTGAAGAAAATCATGTGCCGAAATAAATTTGGGCAAACATCCTGTATCAAGAATATGTGTTAGCAATGCTACTTTACAAACAAGAATGGTTCGATTCACTTATCAAAACTACAATTCAAGACTTACTCTAAGGTATAATAGCAAAATAGTAACTCATACAGTGTTGAGGTTTAAACACATAGCCATAACCTTTGATTCACGAACATTTAGTTACCTAAAAATGTAGTTACCTAAAAGCTAAAAGAAATAGAAAAAAAACAATGGTGTATAAATCACTCAACTGCTTCTTCTTCTCTGCCGCATTGCATGCTTCGAAAATACTCAAGTCAAATTTCTTGTATCAAAAATGCCCAAGTCAAACTGCCTATCATTCTCAGTGTCAGTCCAAATAGATTGGCACCCAACAGTCTGCAAAGGTCATGATTATGGCCCCTACCAAAAACTCAGGAGGGCCCTGGCCAAATGCTCTACTTGCCCCCTATAGCTCCGCCCCTGGTAATTCATGTGACTTTGGCGGTTTTACAGGAGCTGCTGATGTAACACGTCAAAGGGTTTTTAGGTCCACTCTAATAGAAAACCATTCTTACATGTTATGTGCACCATTATTCAAAACCCATAAACCTGAATCATTAATTAAGTAAAAAATAATTTGGGTTTATAATTTTATAGGTTTTAGTTAATTTACAAAATACACATTTCTGATTGGACGATGGGTGATGTCAAAAGATGAATTTCCTGACGCCGGAAATATCTTTTTTTTTACAAGAATTTTTTCAACAAATTTTTGTAATGCTACTGTGGGTACCGGTAGTTGTTGTGTCTACATGTTGGCAAACCACTAGGTGGCACCGTTACCTTATTTCAGAGCCATGGGGAGTGCTATTTACCTGCCTCGTCTCGTTGGATAGAGCTACATTGCTGAGCTAGCAAGCCAAAGTGCAACTCGAGATGAGTTGAGGACATGATGCTGTCCTGACTGACTATAAAGTTTGAAAATGTACTTCCGAGTCTACATTACAACTTAGTTCTTACAGATTTGATCACTTTTCAAAGACAGCATGTTTATGTAATTTGTAAAGACCACGATTGTTGTCCTGGCCATTGCAAAAACAGTAGCAGCTGGAGAAATGACAGCACGCAGCACGAAGACATGGGATTGACGGTAGGCAAGAATGGGGTGTTCGATCGTTGAAATTATAATTCATAGGAGCCCTGACAGATACTGTATTTGGAAACGGATCGTGAGACTGCTAATGGTGCTCGCCTGGGTCTCAGTCAACACATCGGTGAGTAGGACTAGCTAGCCTGCTAGCTTCGTCGACCTACTGTGCTTAGGGTTGGGTGGGTGGAATAGCTGTAAATATGATACAGTATGTAACAGATGAAACACTTTCCGTAACTTTGGCTCCCTTGATTGACCGTTCAGCTACCGTATACCGGTGTGAACATATATTGTAAGTGTGTCAGATACATAATCTCTGTGTGACATGTTCTACTCTTTCGGTGCTACTGGCTATTCCAGACTGCTTAGAAACCCCATGTTGCTACTACGTGTCTTTTGAGGTCAAGCTTACAATGTAACAGTGTCAGATATTCACCCCAACAGCGGAAAATGTGGGGGTTTTGGTATCAGTGCTATTTGTTTCACTCCATGTCTGTGGACGGTGTCCTATATTTTATACAGTGGTGTTGTGCTTGGAAGTTTGCTTGGTAGTGTGGAGATGTGGGGAAAGCTAATAAGCTAGCCTTGTAGTTGCAGAACTCGTGCTGTTAGACTTTCTATTTCATTGAAATTGAAAACATTTCTTTGCAAACTGTTCGCCGTCTTGGATAATGAACACCATGCACTCTATAACGCAAAGAGATAGTATATTTGAACTATAACATCACTATCGTATCCGCATTCAAATTTCACAGCTCCCACAGTGTGCACAGATCCAGTTAGCCAAGGCGCCGCTAATGACCCGGTGTGCGTTCCATTCCCCGCACTGTGCACTGTGTACTGTGATGCAGTGCACTTCCCACCCTCAGCTTAACGGCAAATAAGTGCAGATATTTTGGCTGACACAAGTGCGTGGATTGAGACGTGATTTTTCATCTTTTGACATCAATTCCGGCTCGTTTTTATTTTTGGGGGGCGGGACTAAGTGTGTTGAAAAACGATTAAAACAACGTTTACAAACAGTCCTTACTACTGAACAAAACAACTTATGTACATTAGAGTTCTGTTTCTGGACACATGAAAACAGACTTGAAACCATGTAAACTTATAGTTTTCTATTAGAGTGGACCTTTAAAGAGTCATTACAAGAAATTGAGGCAGAACTCCATCCCAGTTTTTGGATATGTTACAAACAGACATCCTATCTTTCCAAAACTGTTCAGGGCTAACGTTCTCGAAACCTTCGTTGCTAACTAAGGTAGCAACTAACGACAGAGGTGCGACAAAATTGTTTCTGGAACACTTCGTTAAGACTTACAAAGTACCAATGTTTACAAGTAATGTAGTTAGTCGTTCGTCCGATGTTGGTGCGAACGACTCAGGTGTTCCTGCAAAACGAAGTAGGGGCTGTTCGTTAGTACTACTGTCGGAATTGGAACGAATAGCATGGTTAGCTAGTTCACCTTTGTTTTGGGAAGAACGTCACTCTTGCTCGTGGTTTGGGGCGGGTTCAGGCAGAGTTCAAGCAACATCGATCGATTACTGCCACCAAGTGCACAAGCCTCCGACCCACACTACACCAAATGTCATGTTACGAACAGGGCTGAAAAAAAAACCCACCAACACAATATTCAAACAGGGGACAAAAATATTGTCCAAATATAGTAGGAAATTATATGTTTCACTATCGTGCTTCACGAGCTCCGATCAATCAAAGCTGCGCCAAAAAAAAGAACCGTTTGATTACCATCGGGATTTGAACCCAAACCAAAAGCAGCATCTCGCATGAATGTAGATTATTTAATTGCTCACATATCTCCACACATAACAAAGCCAATAGCACATTTTGATTAAACTCCAACAAGCATATGGCTACATGGAAATACATGTAGCCTATAAGTTGCAATTGCGAAATGCGCTGTTCACTATTATTTTTAAAAGGCACCAGTGTGCTGTGATCCTTCTTGTAGGCCTATTCCTTGCATTGTAGGCTATGCCTTAGTCCACAAGAACTCCAAACTACATCGTAGGTTACAACAAGTTCAAAAAATGGACATTATGCAACTGCCCTAGTATGTTGAAATAGTGCGTAATGGGAAGGCACTCGGAAAGGCGAGCGTGATGACAAGAATAGGACACTTCTTCGAGTTACTAGGTCTTATAGTAGGGTCGTTCCACGCCAAATCTCCGAATCATCCCACTTTCAGATTGCCGTATCCAAAAAACTGCTTTAAGTAGGTCCTTGGGTCATTCCACATCAAATCTCCGAATCATCCCGCACAACCATCTCAGATTTGGCAGAAAAAAATCAAGGAGGTTCACAAACGTCCCAATAGGAAAAGTGCAAAATTATAGCTCTCAACTCCTCATAGTTTTGTCATTAAAAATGTTTTTGTCAGGTACCCCCCTGACTCGTTTGGAACAGACTTCTCAGAGAGCCCACTTTCAGAGTGTTGTATCTAAAAAAATACTTTAAGTAGGTCCTTGTGAATTTCAAGGGGTAACATTTGGAACATGTACTTGTGAAATGTGAATTTTCACACATCCTCTTGTCATTTACCACCGTTTTCTGGGGGGTTTAAGTTGCTTGAAAAATTCTCACCTTTGAATTTGTGGGCATCTTTGAAGGACTGTGGTGAGTGCAGATTTAAAGACAGAGGTTTGATATGGACAATGTATGTTCCCAACCATTCTGTGCATGTTGTGTTGAAAGACTGATCTTCTGCGATGAACAGTTTAGAAGATATGAAGTCTTAAAAATGGAAAAACTGAAACTTGGTGCTATCTTTGCCACCTTATTAAAAAAAAATGTCACGACTCACCACCATATTATCAACAGTTTTGGACAGATTAGATGTCTGTTCTTAACATATCCAAAAACTGTGATGGTATTCTGCCTCATTTGGTCACAATGATTTTTTAAAAACCCACTGTTGTGTGACTTCCACTGCTCCTATGTAAACCTGATATTGGGGGGCAACTTTGCCACGCTATACCAAAACAATGACAGCAATCACCACAATGAACTGAACAGTTTTGGAAAGATAGGATGTCTGTTTGTAACATATCCAAAAACTGGGATGGTGTTCTGCATCAATGTCTTGTAATGACTCTTGAAAAACCCCTTTGCTGTTACATCAGCAGCTCCTGTGAAAATGCCTAAGTCACATGAATTACCAGGGGCGGAGCTATAAGGGGACAAGCAGGGCATTTGTCCAGGGCCCTCCTGAATTTGTGGTAGGGGCCATAATCATGACCTTTGCAGACTTTTGGGTGCCAATCTATTTGGGCTGACACTGTGAATGACAGGCAGTTTGACTTGGGCATTTTTGATACAAGAAATGTGACTTCAGTATTTTGAAGCACAGTCAAGAAACAGTTGAGTGATTTATATACCACTATTATTTTTCTTTTTCTTTTAGCTTTTAGGTAACTAAATTTTTTGGTAACAAATTGTCCGTGAATTAAAGGTTATGGCCATGTGTTTAAACCTCAACACTGTAGGAGGAGTAACATTTTGCTATTATACCGTAAAGTAAGTCTTGAATTGCAGTAGTGATAAATTAATTGAATCATTCTGATTTGTAAAGTAGCATTGTTCACACATAGTCTTAATACAGGATGTTTGCCAAACTTTATTTCAACATATTAATTTTTATACTGATTTCTTTTGGCTGTAGAGCTAGTTTAATATTTTAGTTTCACACATTTCAAATTTCCCATTATTTCTACAACTTTTCTCTGATAGTCGAGGTGCATATCAAATGATTCAAACACATAGACCTTTGCCATGAACCAATACAATGCGCTAGGTTCCTCGGTCATGGTTAGGACTGGGGCGGGGCCAAGTTCTATGAAGAGGTCACCTTTGTCATGGTTTTTTTGGGGGGGTGGGACACTTCTATTATCATGGAAAAGAGAAAAAAACAGTGATGATACACAAGGAGGAGACTGTTCGTAAGGAGGTAACCTGACTAAACAGCTGTCCTGCCCCTCCAATCACCATGACTGAGCTACCCTGAGCATGGTGCTAGACCACTGCAATTCTGACTGAATGCTCATCAAAAGGTCAGCTCTGTCACATAGTTGAGCAATGAAAGGATCAATGTTTGAAGTTCTACATTAACCCTGAAGAGTTGGCACAAATGCACACACGTGTATACATGGAGTAAAACACATATCAATTGTTGAAAGAATAATCACATGATTAAAGGTGATATCTTCTAAACAATCCAAAATAATCCACAGCAGGCCTCAGAACTGCATCAAAGTTGGTATACAAGTTATTACAGTTTTTTCTGTTCGCTAAAGCACATTTTTTGCAACCTTTGGCTGCTTTTGCTGAACTCCTCACACAGATGCACAAACCTATAACCAAATCAGCCAAACTAATAGCACAAAAACTGATTAGCACTCAGTTTGTAATGTTATAAAACACACTTTGCATAACTGTAAACACAACTCACTGCTTTGCACACAATTTGCAAATTATGAACACACTCCTAGAAAAAATGTACACATTCGTGGATATGTTGTACACTACAATACCAATTCTTAGACAATATGTGACAGGGGGAAACACCTTTAGATAATCTCTTCACCTGGCAACCGGCATGCTGTATAAATAAGTCACAGGTAAGCTTTCTGTGTAGAAAATAATGGAAGGAGAAAGAAACACCAGAAGATTGAGGATCAGAGGAGGGTGAGGAAAGGGAGAAAGGAGACAAAGGCACATAATCACAGATGACACATTCGTTGACCATGTCATCAACCATGGCATTTAGCTAGGGGAAGCTGGTGAAAGGGTTCAACCCAATCTGAGCCGCTACACTGTAGAGAGCATAAGCAGAACATTTCACGCTGAGAACCGGTATGTCGTCATTTCATACTCAACAGCGCAGTATAGCAAATATGTACAGAGACATTATATATGTATATGAAAGACAATATAGTATATACTGACTGTAATGTGTGAAATACAGTAATGTACAAGTGATGGGATTGCTACTTTACAGAATTACTAGAATTCTGAGAGCAGGTGGCAGAAAACTGTGTGTTCACACCTGAGCAGGAGACCCACATTCTGAATATGGTGATGGCTAACAATAAGGCTGCAGGAAATTCAGTAGGCCTAATAGAACATGGCAGAACCTTTGCAAATATAAATAATGTGAGCATCTCTGCAATATCACAGCTAGTTGAAAGAAACAAGGTTCACATGAAGCAGGTCTACAAGGTTCAGAACATATAAAACAGATATGTGCAGGTAATCAACAACTAGTTTTGAATGTACTGTAGGAGTCCATACTGATATTGACCAGATGGCATGTCAGGACCGATACTTTCTCCACTGTCTTGGACTTGAAGACATACCATGTGATGTCAATGAAATTTTATTGTCGGATCCAGCAAGTCATATCGATGTTCAGTAATTTCCTTTCTTAGACTTACATTGTGTTTTCACGTGTATTTGAATTACAGGTCAAAAACATCTTTTTAGTTTACTTTGGGGAACGTAAATGAACATTCATGATTGAAGTCTCATACCCTGTGTTTTTATATCACAAGTATTCATGACAAAAGTGTAATCTACAATTGATTTACATTGTGCAAAGAACAACACAAGCTAAATGTGTGTATCATTTATACTGCATGTGTGTAGTTGCAGTGTGTGTGCGTTTATTGTAAGATAGTTTGTGTGAATGATTTGACACAAAAATGCTAATTTTCCAAAAGTGTATAGCGTTTTTCAACCTTAGTTTGATTTTGCAACATATCTACAGTGCTTTGCTAGATAGGTGTGAAGTTCTTGTAGTTGTGTGTAGAGTTTTGCAAAAGCAGCCAAAGTTGCGAAAATTGAGCTTTAGCAATCAGAAAAAAACTGTAAAGATTGTTGTGAATTGTAATAAAAAGCATTGAGATGTGGTGATAGTCAGGATGTACTTGTTTCAAGATCTGCGGGGATGTTTCAGTGATTCAACATTTCATCACTTTATTCCGGTATTTGGTTTTCGGTGCCTAAAGATAAAGTTTACACACGTCTATAACCTTTGATTTACTGAAATGTAGTTACTGAAAAAGCTGAAAAAAAAACTCTGTCAACAGCCACTTTTACTTTTTTGCCGTATTATATTGAGTGTGTCGAAAATGCTCAAGTCAAATATCTTGTATCAAAAATGTCTGACTCAAATTTCTCAAGTCATTCACAGTGGCGGAACAATTGCACATAGGGCCTCATGGCAAATACTGGTAGATAGGGCCCCCATGTAGCCTGCAAATATCAGAGCAGGGGCCCCACCTCAATAGAGCAGCAAGCTGCAGATGTCACACAGTCGTTTTTACAAGTCCATTTTTTAAAAATGAGTCAGAGCACCACCCCAGTTTTTGGATATGTTAAAAACAGATATTGAGTCTTTCTAAAACTGTAAATGTCATAGTGGTGAGTTCTGTCATTTCTTTTGTATAACATGGCGAAGATGCCACTAATATCAATTTTTCATAGGAGCTATGGAAGTCACCCAACAGTGGGCTTTTGAAAAATCCAAAAGTGACCAAATGAGGCAGAATACCATCACAGTTTTTGGATATGTTAAGAACAGACATCTAATCTTTCCAAAACTGTTGATAATATGGTGGTCAGTCGTGACATTTTTTTTTAATAACATGGCAAAGATGGCACCAAGTTTCAGTTTTTCCATTTTAAAGACGTCATATTTTCTAAACTGTTCATCGCAGAAGATCAGTCTTTCAACACAACATGCACAGAATGGTTGGGAACATACATTGTTCATATCAAACCTCTGTCTTTAAAACTGCGCTTACCACAGTCCTTCAAAGATGCCCACAAATTCAAAGGTGAGAATTTTTCAAGCAACTTTAAGCCCCCAGAAAACGGTGGTAAATGACAAGAGGATGTGTGAAAATCCACATTTCACAAGTACATGTTCCAAATGTTACCTCTTGAAGTTTGTAAAGACCTTCTTAAAGCAGTTTTTTAGATACGGCAATCTGAAAGTGGGCTCTCTGAGAAGTCTCTTCCAAACGAGTCAGGGGGGTACCTGACAAAAAGATTTTTAATGGCAAATCTATGAGGAGTTGGCCGTTACTGTATAATGTTGCACTTTTACTATTTAGACGTGTGTGAACCTCCTTGATTTTTTTCAGCCAAATCTGATATGGTCGTGTGGGATGATTCGGAGATTTGGCGTGGAATGACCCCCTTACAAATTTCAAGGGGTAAAATTTGGAACATGTACTTGTGACATGTGGATTTTCACACATCCTCTTGTCATTTACCACCGTTTTCTGGGGGCTTAAAGTTGCTTGAAAACTTATCACCTTTGAATTTGTGGGAATCTTTGAAGGACTGTAAGTGCAGTTTCAAAGACACAGGTTTGATATGGACAATGTATGTTCCCAACAATTCTGTGCATGTTATGTTGAAAGACTGATCTTCTGTGATGAACAGTTTAGAACATATGAAGTCTTTAAAATGGAAAAACTGAAGCTGGTTGCCATCTTTGCCATGTTATAACAAAAAATGACACAATTCACCACCATATTATCCACAGGTTCGGAAAGATTAGATGTCTGCTTTTAACATATCCAAAAACTGTGATGGTATTCTGCCTCATTTGGTCACAATGATTTTTCAAAAACCCACTGTTGGGTGACTTCCATAGCTCCTATGAAAAATTGATATTAGTGGCATCTTCGCCATGTTATACAAAAGAAATGACAGAACTCACCACTATGACATTTACAGTTTTAGAAAGACTCAATGTCTGTTTTTAACATATCCAAAAACTGGGGTGGTGCTCTGTCTCATTTTTTAAGAATGGACTTGTAGAAACAGCTGTGTGACATCTGCAGCTTACGGCTCTATTGAGGTGGGGCCCCTGCTCTGATCTTTGCAGGCTACATGGGGGCCCTATCTACCAGTATTTGCCATGAGGCCCTATGTGCAATTGTTCTGCCACTGTGAATGACTTGAGCAATTTGAGTCAGACATTTTTGATACAAGATATTTGACTTGAGCATTTTCGACACACTCAATATAATACGGCAAAAAAGTAAAAGTGGTTGTTGACAGAGTTTTTTTTTTTTCCAGCTTTTTCTGTAACTACATTCCAGTAAATCAAAGGTTATAGACGTGTGTAAACTTCATCTTAAGGCACTGAAAACCAAATACCAAATAAAGTGATGAAATGTTGAATCACTGAAACATCCCCGTAGATCTTGAAACAAGTACATCCTGACTATCACCACATCTCAATGCTTTTTATTACAATTCATAACAATCTTTAATAACTTGTTTACCAACTTTGATGCAGTTCTGAGGTCTGCTGTGGATTATTTTGGATTGTGTATGAGATATTACCTTTTATCATGTGATTATTCTTTCTACATTTAATTTGTGTTTCACTCCATGTATACATGTATGTCCATTTGTGCAAACTCATCAGGGTTAATGTAGAACATCAATCATTTATGCTTGCATTGCTCAGCTCTGTGACAGAGTTGACCCCTAATAAGCATTCAGTCAGTATTGCAGTGGTCTAGCACCATGCTCAGGGTAGCTCAGTCATGGTGATTGGAGGGGCAGGACAGCTGTTTAGTCAGGTTACCTCCTTACGAACAGTCTCCTCCTTTTGTATCATCACTGTTTTTTTTCTCTTCTCCATGATAATAAAAGTGTCCCACCCCCCCCCCCCCCCAAAAGAAACCATGACAAAGGTGACCTGTTTATATAACCTGCCCCAGTCCTAACCATGACAGAGGAACCTAGCGCATTGTATTGGTTCATGTCAAAGGTCTGAATGTTGAATCATTTTATATGCACCTTTATTCACACAACAGAGTTGCAGATTTGATGGGAAAATTGAAATATATCAAAGAAAAATATCAATATATCTTACCAGCTAAGAAAAAAATGTTAAAAAAAACATATGCTGAAATAAAGTTTGGCAAACATCCTGTATCAAAACTATGTGTTAACAATGCTACTTTACCAATCAGAATGATTCAATTAATTTATCACTACTGCAATTCAAGCCTTACTCCACGGTATAATACCAAAATGGTAACTTATACAGTGTTGAGGTTTAAACACATGGCCATAACCTTTAATTCACAAACATTTAGTTACCAAAAAATTAGTTACCTAAAAGCTAAAAGAAAAATAATAATGGTATATAAATCACTCAACTGTTTCTTATTGTGTGCTTCAAAAATACTCAAGTCACATTTCTTGTATCAAAAATGCCCAAGTCAAACTGCCTGTCATTCACAGTGTCAGCCCAAATAGATTGGCACCCAAACGTCTGCAAAGGTCAGTATTATGGCCCCTACCACAAATTCAGGAGGGCCCTGGACAAATGCCCTGCTTGTCCCCCTATAGCTCCGCCCCTGGTAATTCATGTGACTTAGGCATTTTCACAGGAGCTGCTGATGTAACAGCAAAGGGTTTTTCAAGAGTCATTACAAGACATTGATGCAGAACACCATCCCAGTTTTTGGATATGTTACAAACAGACATCCTATCTTTCCAAAACTGTTCAGTTCATTGTGGTGATTGCAGTCATTGTTTTGGTATAGCATGGCAAAGTTGCCCCCCAATATCAGGTATTCATAGGAGCAGTGGAAGTCACTCAACAGTGGGTTTTTAAAAAATCGTTGTGACCAAATGAGGCAGAATACCATCCCAGTTTTTGGATATGTTAAGAACAGATATCTAATCTTTCCAAAACTGTTGATAATATGTTGGTAAGTCAAGTGACATTTTTTTTAAATAACGTGGCAAAGATGGCACCAAGTTTCAGTTTTTCCATTTTAAAGACTTCATATCTTCTAAACTGTTCATCGCAGAAGATCAGTCTTTCAACACAACATGCACAGAATGGTTGGGAACATACATTGTCCATATCAAACCTCTGTCTTTAAAACGGCACTAACCACAGTCCTTCAAAGATGCCCACAAATTCAAAGGTGAGAATTTTTCAAGCAACTTTAAGCCCCCAGAAAACGGTGGTAAATGACAAGAGGATGTGTGAAGATCCACACTTCACAAGTACATGTTCCAAATGTTACCCCTTGAAATTCAAAAGGACCTACTTAAAGTAGTTTTTTAGATACAACACTCTGAAAATGGGCTCTCTGAGAAGTCTGTTCCAAACGAGTCAGGGTGGTACCTGACAAAAGCGTTTTTAATGACAAAGGAGTTGTGAGGAGTTGAGAGCTATAATTTTGCACTTTTCCTATTGGGACGTTTGTGAACCTCCTTGATTTTTTTCTGCCAAATCTGAGATGGTCGTGCGGGATGATTCTGAGATTTGGCGTGGAATGACCCTATTCATTTTCTTCTTTTCATTTCAATTCTACTATTGTAATACAAGTCTGTCACAAGTAGCTGGCCAATAGGCTACTGTTAAAGCAAATATTGTTTCAGCAGTGAGCACACTCCAAATAGCGCCATGGCCCATGGCGCACGAAGTGCAGTGCAGTCAGGGGGATCAGAAAACAACACAGCGCATCGTGTCATTCTTTCTCTATCTGTGTGAATTGGGCCATCGTTTTGTGTTTTTGTGAAATACAGGTGAAAAGCAATTTGACTTGGCCTTAATGTGACTGCGTGCGTGGCTACAAGGCAAAGACTCTCGGATGCCAGAGATCCACAAGCGCGCCCAACAGCACGCGTGGATTGGCCACTTTACGCACACACACAGAGGTTGGATAAACAGTTGCGCAGAGGAATAGGCACCTGCGTTTAATGTAGGCCTATCTTACTGAGGGAATCGAAATCTTGTCACACTGAAAATGCCTTCGCGCTTACCATTCACCGCCCATTGCTCTTCATTGATGGTGATGTGTAGACCGACATTTGGTTATTGCATTTAATGGGGTGGATTTTGGGGATATGATTGTGTTAACAGGTCTTTTCCGACGTTGAAGGACTTTGAATGTGCCATGTTTACAGACATTAACGGCCCCTTCCATAGGTCCCTTCCTGCGGGTCTTTATGTACAACGGCAATAATGGCAGTTCCACCCGCTTACGTTGCGTGTAAAGACGCGTGCAGACTGGAAAATTAAAGAAACATTCTGATATGTTTTATTAATTCTCAAGCGTAATTTCAGTTATCATTTCAAGCAGCATTTAACTGCAATCTGCCTGGCCATGACCTGTTGAAAGTGTTGCGTTGCCCATGAGCTTGAGAATGACTTCGCTTTCCGTTCTGGAAAAAAGATGTGATGGGTGGTTATTATATTCACCGGGGATTGAACTCACGCCTCCGATAAGGAAACGGCAAACGTGTTTGAAATACCGACATTCTAACCACTCACCCACCAACCGTGCTTCCATAATAGTGGTAGGCTATAGCATACAATATTAAACATCATATGCAAAACCTACAAATAATACATGGTGGATTGTAATGTCGCATTTGGTAACTGCAGTTGAAGAGGGGTGAAGTTGGGGACATGATTGTGTTGACAAAGATTTGTGGACTTTGATAGATGTATAGCCTGAATTTGACAGGCACTGTGTGGTACAGCGTCACTGCTTTGCGACAAATGCACCCGAGCTGAGGCGAGACTCTCCGAGCATTTCCGACAACTTCATCGTGCGTCTGAACTTACTTGGTTGGAATTTCATCAGACTTACTTCGTACCTACATCGGACTTTGTTGGTTTGAGGCTTTCGAGAAATCATCGTTGTTGGTTAGTTGTTGTGTCGGACTTCGTTTGTACTTACTTGGTCCGAAGGCTAATTTTGGTCGGATTCGAGAAATCCACCCCAGTTCATTGTGGTGATTGCTGTCATTGTTTTGGTATAACATAGCAAAGTTGTCCTCCAATATCAGTTTTTCATAGGAGCTGTGGAAGTCACACAACAGTGGGTTTTTAAAAAATCATTGTGTCCAAATGAGGCAGAATACCATCCCAATTTTTGGATATGTTAAGATCAGACATCTAATCTTTCCAAAACTGTTGATAATATAGTGGTGAGTCGTGACATTTTTTTTTTATAACATGGCAAAGATGGCACCATGTTTCAGTTTTTCCATTTTAAAGACTTCATATCTTCCAAACTGTTCATCGCAGAAGATCAGTCTTTAAACTAGGGGTGGGCATAGATTAATTTTTTTAATCTAGATTAATTTCACTGTAATTATGAAATTAATCTCAAAATGGCTCATTCAGAATAGGCACGCTAGCGAAATAATGACGAAAAAAAACTTAGGGGGTTCCGTAAGATGGTGCATTAGACCTGAGCTCATCTCTGTTTTCCAAAATGCATCTCATCATCAAAAAAATGGTTGATATTTGGTGAAAAAAAACACTGCAATATTTAAAAAGTGTTTTGAATATGTTAGGAAGCATTTACAGTCATAATATACTGACATTTCAAAATGAACAGTGCTATAAATTGTAGAGGCAAATACAGATAAAATCTATCAAACATTTAGACTATTCAAACAAAATGACCTCAACAATTCAGCATTTCTAATGGGCAGAGAGAGAGAGAGAGAGAGAGAGAGAGAGAGAGACCAGGTACAAGGACCAGAGAAGTGCCCCACCCCTTAATCCTCCTCCATGACTGATGGGACCTCAACATGGAGATTGGGCGTCACTGCATGGCTTACTCTGTGTGGTACTGCAGTTGGGGTCTGCCCTGATACGAGCAATGTATTCATTACCATTGTGGCAATTGCTCAGGCACAATGACAAAAAGAGTTGTACTTTGGATGAGAATGCAAATAATGTTTCATTGAAAGCTAATATGACTGAATGTGCTAGAAAGTAAAAGAAATCTGTGAAAATCTGTTGGTAGACATGAGATTCACCAGCATGCTAGATTTACATGTCTTAAGGCAAAAGAAACCCCTAAGTGTGTAAGTTAAACAGTTAGACATAATTAACTTAATACATAGCATGCTAGATTGTTACAAGGTCTACAAAAATATTTCAATCATTCACCATATCCAGGATTAAAGTTTGGAATAAAAATAAAAAAAGAATAGTATAACTATCAAAATAATGTGCAGTGAATTGTTCTTGTTTTGCTGCTTCAAATAATTTATACATTATTATTATTTTTTTTTGTGTGTTTTGTTTTCCTTAGGAGCCATTTCATGTTTGACTTTCAGCTTCACTCAAAATAAATAAAGAAAATAAATTAACATCTTGGTACTGTTTGTAGTGGACCAATGACACAGACATGATGACAGGATGATGCAGATGTGGTAAAAAGGGGAGTTCTGCAAAAATCTCCTTTGACCAAAATTATTAGGGGGGACTCACAATTGCTCTTTGCCCAGGGTCTCAGATTTCCTAGAACCGCCACTGATGTTTGGCGCCCCCTTTGGTGCCTAGTTTTTCCCTGTTTTCCGAAAACTCCAAAATCGGACTTAGGCGGTTTTGGTAGCAAGCCGACGATATATATCTGGAATTGTATACACAGTGGTTGGACAAAATAACCGAAACACCTGTCCTTTGAATGTGTGGGAAGTTTCATGGCTCAAGTGGGCCAGCCTGTTGGCCAATATTCATTAATTGCACATTGCACCAGTAAGGTGAAGTTGAGTTGAGTTGCTGGTGAAAAGTTACCAGCTAATTGTTGTAAAATTACAACAAATTTGCTGGCAAAAAAGTTGCCAGCTCATTGGTGTGAAATTAAATTAAATTGCTGGTGAAAAGTTGCCAGCTCATTGAAGTAAAATTAAAGCAAATTGCTGGCAATAAAAAGTTGCCAGCTAATTGTTGTAAAATTACAACAAATTTGCTGGCAAAAAAGTTGCCAGCTCATTGGTGTGAAATTAAATTAAATTGCTGGTGAAAAGTTGCCAGCTCATTGAAGTAAAATTAAAGCAAATTGCTGGCAATAAAATGTAGCAGCAAGGAGGAACTTGCACACCACTGATGCCGATGCATAGATTATTTTAATGCATAAGGAAAAATAAAGAAAGTGCTACCCAGTGAAGTGCAAAACGTTTTCGGTCCTTCAGACCATCATCAGTGCCAAACATTTCAAATAAAAGACACGCCCAGATATAGCCTAGGTTGGTACACGTAGGCGGAAGGTAACTAGTCCATACAACCTAACCTGAAGAACGGTAAAGGTGTCAATCAAGGTACTGTTTCCTGTAGGATATAGGCCTAGAATATGTCAAATAAAACAGATTGGTAAATGACATAAGGGCGTAGAAAAATAATATTAATAATAATAATAATGAAAATCACCAAAAACAATATATACAGAAGGCTAATAAAGAGGATAACACTGTCATCAAATGAGGAGCGCACACACTATAATACATTTACAGAAAACACGTCAGATCAAAGTCATCATTCAGCCCGTTAGGATGGAGAGTCTTGAGATAGAAGATCCATCTGGCCTCGGTTTTTAGTAAGGGCTGGTTCGGACAGCTATTCCTGCGTGAGGGGAGAATTCTGTCAATGCCCATGAACTTGAGGTCAGTGGTGGAGTGGCCAACTTCGTTGAAGTGCCGCGCAACCGGCGACTTCGGATCTCTCCTGTTAATCGCACTGCGGTGCTCGTTGAGGCGAATTCTCAACTGTCTACGGGTGCAGCCTACATATTGGAAACCACATGGACAGTTAAGCAGGTAAATTACATTTACAGAACTGCAGGTGATAAATGATCTGATTTCATATCTCTTCCCTGTGGAGAAACTGGTAAAATGGTTAGTTTTTTGTATATTATTACAGGAAGCGCAATTGCGGCAAGGGAAGAATCCAGTCATATTGTCCAATCTTGCGCATGGTCGTTTGGAGTGGTCAAACGTGTCAGAGTGTACCAGTTTATCTCTTAGGTTTGGAGACCTGGAGTGTGTAAAAAGAGGAGGATTGGGAAAGAGTTCTGAACAGATGGTGTCAGTCTGAAGAACATGCCAGTGTTGTTTTATTATTTTCTTGATCTGCTGGCTATGGGGAGTATAGGTCGTGCAACAGATTAGCGGGGGGTCCCTCTTGTGAGGCTGTGTGTCTGTGCGTAAAAGGGCACGGGTTCCTTCTGACCGTACTCGTGCCAACGCAGAATCAAGGACCTGTGGTGTATATCCGCGCTGGATGAATTGCTGATATAGTTTTTGTGCTTCAGTTGAAAAATCTTCGTCCCTTTGGCAGATTCGCCTAATGCGTAAAAATTGGCCATAGGGTAGGCCCTTCTTGGTGGGCTCTGGGTGAAAACTGGAAGCATGCAGACAGCTGTTTTTATCGGTGGGTTTGCGGTATAGTGTAGTGTACAGTCTGTTGCCATCGCGTTTAACCCAGGTATCGAGGAAGTGGATTTGGTTTTTGCTGTACTCAAGACTGAAGTGTATAGTATCCACCAGGTTGTTCATGTAGTGATGGAAGTCCAAGAGTTGGGATTCAGTACCTCTCCATACCATAATGACGTCATCAATAAAGCGCTTGAATAGTAGTATGCTGTCACTAAAAGGGTTATTTGTATGTACATGTTTCTGTTCCAGAAAGCCCATAAACAGATTGGCGTAATCTGGGGCGAATGTTGCGCCCATAGCCGTTCCCCTGATCTGGAGAAAAAAATCCCTTTCAAAAAGAAAGTAGTTCTTAGTCAAAACCATTTTTGCCATTTCTGTTAAAAAGTCTGTCGGAGGTGAACAAACAGGGCGGGTGTTGAGAAAAAACTGCAAGGCGGCGAGACCGATGTCATGGGGAATATTGGTATAGAGACTCGTGACGTCCATAGTTACCAAGAAAATGTCCCCTTCTCCCAAGTTGATCTTGTCAAGTTTGTCAATAAAATCCCCAGTATCCCTAAGGTAGGAGGGTAAGTCCTCCACTAGAGGCCTCAGGTGTGCATCTACAAATTGTGACAGGGGTTCAGTTAAAGAGCCGATGCTTGACACAATGGGGCGACCAGCAGGAAAGTTATCAAAAGGTTTGTGTACCTTAGGCAGCACGTAGATTACGGGGATGGTGGGGTTATGTGTAGTGAGAAATTTCTTTTCGGATAGATTAACATAACCCTTCTCGTGTGCGTCATTGAGGAAAATGTCAATTTCTCTCTTGTATGTTGACGTGGGATTGTTGTCCAATGTCTTGTATGAGTCGACATCGGATAATTGTCTGTGTACCTCATTTTCATAATCAGAGCGATTCATTGAAACAAGACCACCACCCTTATCCGCCCCCTTAAAAATGACATGGTTGTTTTTAGACAAAGAGGACAGGGAGGAGAGTTGTGCTTTGGTGACATTGTTCGATTTGAAATGTTTGGCACTGATGATGGTCTGAAGGACCGAAAACGTTTTGCACTTCACTGGGTAGCACTTTCTTTATTTTTCCTTATGCATTAAAATAATCTATGCATCGGCATCAGTGGTGTGCGAGTTCCTCCTTGCTGCTTCATTGGATTACTTTGTGGAACTAACGCACCCTCCCGGCTACAAACACAAAGGCGCGACACCCTTTTGGAATAAATACTACAGATTGTCTTTGGGTATACCGCTGCCACCATCATTGTTTGATGGTTAACGATGGCCAACTTTGCCGACATCAACTGTCTGACGGACAATTACGCACAAACACGCACGTTTACAGAAACAGACGTCGAAAACATTCTTTTCCCCCCCACTGCTCTTACTGAAAGCTTCTCAGCCGCCTCTACAACGACTGATTTGAACCGAAGATTTAAACGTCTTTCACTGAAGAAATCACGGTACTTCCTACATGGAACAACACTTAGTGAATATGTGCGCGCCAAGAAGATACCAAGGGGCCTACGAATTCTAAAGCGACCGACATTGGGTCGGCATGATCCGGAATTCTGCGAGAAGTGGTGCCAGATCCTCAACAAAGCATCACTTGACCTCACAGTTCTCGTCGTAGAACACACGCAGAAAAAACTGGCCGCCATCAAGACGGAGATGGATACCCTCACTACAGAACTACAATCAGCCATGTCACCAGAGGACCTCTCCAAACTGAAAGATGACCTCAAGATCACCATTGAAAAATACGAACAAGATCTGAGCAGAAGTAAGTTGACCAAATTCAAGAGGGATACTTTGGACTACAAGAATGACAACGTCTACCCATGGCTAAAGTATCAAGATGGCCCCGCACGTAGGCGCACCCGCCCTAGAGACAGAGACACAGATGTGTCGGACTCCAGCGCATCTGACATGTTCACCGATTCAGATGGGGATTTTTTAGGACCACCACGCGCCTTTGGAGAACACGCACAGCGACACCATTTGTCCGCACACGGGGGCGGAGGGGCAGAAGGAACAAGGGGGGGCGCAAGAACAAGAACATCCAGACCCCACAATGCGCCAACCAGACAGAGCAACAGGAACAGGAGGCAAGTGAACTTCTATTCAACCTCTCAGATGTAACATTCAATGATGATGAAACCAGCCTGCTCAACAAAGGACTTTCTTTTGTCCCGACACCGTCCACCAACCCCTTTCAAACGAAAATTGAAATGTTTAAGTTTTTTCGGACCATGAAACTAAAGTATTTTTTTCACAAGGACAGAACCACCACCGCTGCAACTACTGATGTGACACCCAGAGCTGCATTCAAGCCCAAGAGTACGTTCACAGCACCAGTCAATAATGCAGCTATAGACACTTTTTGTAAATTGGTAGACCGAGATATTGAGTCTATGTATTCATCCCCCTCCGCCAAGTACAAATCGAACAATGTCACCAAAGCACAACTCTCCTCCCTGTCCTCTTTGTCTAAAAACAACCATGTCATTTTTAAGGGGGCGGATAAGGGTGGTGGTCTTGTTTCAATGAATCGCTCTGATTATGAAAATGAGGTACACAGACAATTATCCGATGTCGACTCATACAAGAAATTGGACAACAATCCCACGTCAACATACAAGAGAGAAATTGACATTTTCCTCAATGACGCACACGAGAAGGGTTATGTTAATCTATCCGAAAAGAAATTTCTCACTACACATAACCCCACCATCCCCGTAATCTACGTGCTGCCTAAGGTACACAAACCTTTTGATAACTTTCCTGCTGGTCGCCCCATTGTGTCAAGCATCGGCTCTTTAACTGAACCCCTGTCACAATTTGTAGATGCACACCTGAGGCCTCTAGTGGAGGACTTACCCTCCTACCTTAGGGATACTGGGGATTTTATTGACAAACTTGACAAGATCAACTTGGGAGAAGGGGACATTTTCTTGGTAACTATGGACGTCACGAGTCTCTATACCAATATTCCCCATGACATCGGTCTCGCCGCCTTGCAGTTTTTTCTCAACACCCGCCCTGTTTGTTCACCTCCGACAGACTTTTTAACAGAAATGGCAAAAATGGTTTTGACTAAGAACTACTTTCTTTTTGAAAGGGATTTTTTTCTCCAGATCAGGGGAACGGCTATGGGCGCAACATTCGCCCCAGATTACGCCAATCTGTTTATGGGCTTTCTGGAACAGAAACATGTACATACAAATAACCCTTTTAGTGACAGCATACTACTATTCAAGCGCTTTATTGATGACGTCATTATGGTATGGAGAGGTACTGAATCCCAACTCTTGGACTTCCATCACTACATGAACAACCTGGTGGATACTATACACTTCAGTCTTGAGTACAGCAAAAACCAAATCCACTTCCTCGATACCTGGGGGTCATTCCATGCCAAATCTCCGAATCATCCCGCACGACCATCTCAGATTTGGCAGAAAAAAATCAAGGAGGTTCACAAACGTCCCAATAGGAAAAGTGCAAAATTATAGCTCTCAATTCCTCATAGTTTGTCATTAAAAATGTTTTTGTCAGGTACCCCCCTGACTCATTTGGAACAGACTTCTCAGAGAGCCCACTTTCAGAGTGTTGTATCTAAAAAACTACTTTAAGTAGGTCTTTGTGAATTTCAAGGGGTAACATTTGGAACATGTACTTGTGAAATGTGGATTTTCACATATCCTATGGTCATTTACCACCATTTTCTGCTTGAAAAAATCTCACCTTTGAATTTGTGGGCATCTTTGAAGGACTCTGTTATGTGCAGTTATAAAGACAGAGGTTTGATATGGACAATGTATGTTCCCAACCATTCTGTGCATGTTGTGTTGAAAGACTGATCTTCTGCGATGAACAGTTTAGAAGATATGAAGTCTTTAAAATGGAAAAACTGAAACTTGGTGCCATCTTTGCCACGTTATTTAAAAAAAATGTCACGACTCACCACTGTATTATCAACAGTTTTGGAAAGATTAGATGTCTGTTCTTAACATATCCAAAAACTGGGATGGTATTCTGTCTCATTTGGTCACAATGATTTTTTAAAAACCCACTGTTGTGTGACTTCCACTGCTCCTATGAAAATCTGATATTGGGGGGCAACTTTGCCATGCTATACAAAAACAATGACAGCAATCACCACAATGAACTGAACAGTTTTGGAAAGATAGGATGTCTGTTTGTAAGATATCCAAAAACTGGGATGGTGTTTTGCATCAATGTCTTGTAATGACTCTTGAAAAACCCTTTGCTGTTACATCAGCAGCTCCTGTGAAAATGCCTAAGTCACATGAATTACCAGGGGCGGAGCTATAGGGGGACAAGCAGGGCATTTGTCCAGGGCCCTCCTGAATTTGTGGTAGGGGCCATATCATGACCTTTGCAGACTTTTGGGTGCTTATCTATTTGGGCTGACACAGTGAATGACAGGCAGTTTGACTTGGGCATTTTTGATACAAGAAATGTGACTTGAGTATTTTTGAAGCACACAATAAGAAACAGTTGAGTGATTTATATACCATTATTATTTTTCTTTTTCTTTTAGTTTTTAGGTAACAATTTTTTTTGGTAACTAAATGTTCGTGAATTAAAGGTTATGGCCATGTGTTTAAACCTCAACACTGTAGGAGTTAACATTTTGCTATTATACCATAAAGTAAGTCTTGAATTGCAGTAGTGATAAATTAATTGAATCATTCTGATTGGTAAAGTAGCATTGTTAAGACATAGTCTTGATACAGGACGTTTGCCAAACTTTATTTCAGGATATGTTTTTTTAAAACAAATTTCTTTTAGCTTTAAAGATATTCTGATACATAAGTAATGAAAAAAGAAACACAACAGCGATGTTCCCATTTACTTCATTTTAATCTTGTGACATTTCGGGCATCCTTGGTCCTTCCTCAGACATAGATGATTTACTTCAATATATTTCAAATTTCACATGACTTCTGCAATGATGCTCTGTTGATAGAGTTGCATATCAAATGATTCAGCACACAGACCTTTGCCATGAACCAATACAATGCGCTAGGTTCCTCGGTCATGGTTAGGACTGGGGCGGGGCCAAGTTCTATGAACAGGTCACCTTTGTCATGGTTTTTTTTGGGGGGGTGGGACACTTTTATTATCATGGAGAAGAGAAAAAAACAGTGATGATGCAAAAGGAGGAGACTGTTCGTAAGGAGGTAACCTGACTAAACAGCTGTCCTGCCCCTCCAATCACCATGACTGAGCTACCCTGAGCATGGTGCTAGACCACTGCAATACTGACTAAATGCTCACTGAGGGACAATTCTGTCACAGAGCTAAGCAATGCAAGCATCATTGTATGATGTTCTACATTAACTCTGATGAGTTTGCACAAATGGACATACATGTGTACATGGAGTGCAATACAAACCAAATGTGGAAAGAATAATTATATGATAAAAGATAATATCTCAAACACAATCCAAAATAATCCACAGCAGACCTTAGAACTCCACCAAAGTTGGTAAATAAGTTATTTAAGATTGATGTGAATTGTAATAAAAAGCATTGAGATGTAGTGATAGTCAGGATGTACTTGTTTCAAGATCTACGGGGATATTTCAGTGATTCAACATTTCATCACTTTATTCCGGTATTTGGTTTTCAGTGCCTAAAGATGAAGTTTACACACGTCTATAACCTTTGATTTACTGAAATGTAGTTTCAGGAAAAAGCTGAAAAAAAACTCTGTCAACAGCCACTTTTACTTTTTTGCCGTATTATATTGAGTGTGTCGAAAATGCTCAAGTCAAATATCTTGTATCAAAAATGTCTGACTCAAATTGCTCAAGTCATTCACAGTGGCGGAACAATTGTACATAGGGCCTCATGGCAAATGCTGGTAGATAGGGCCCCCGTGTAGTCTGCAAAGATCAGAGCAGGGGCCCCACCTCAATAGAGCAGCAAGCTGAAGATGTCACACAGCCGTCACACAGACATTGAGTCTTTCTAAAACTGTAAATGTCATAGTGGTGAGTTCTGTCATTTCTGTTGTATAACATGGAGAAGATGCTTCTAATATCAATGTTTCATAGGAGCTATGGAAGTCACCCAATAGTGGGTTTTTGAAAAATCATTGTGACCAAATGAGGCAGAATACCATCACAGTTTTTGGATATGTTAAGAACAGACATCTAATCTTTCCAAAACTGTTGATAATATGGTGGTGAGTCGTGACATTTTTTTTAATGACATGGCAAAGATGGCACCAAGTTTCAGATTTTCCATTTTAAAGACTTCATATCTTCTAAACTGTTCATCGCAGAAGATCAGTCTTTCAACACAACATGCACAGAATGGTTGGGAACATACAGTGTCCATATCAAACCTCTGTCTTTAAAACTGTGCTTACCACAGTCCTTCAAAGATGTCCACAAATTCAAAGGTGAGAATTTTTCAAGCAACTTTAAGCCCCCAGAAAACGGTGGTAAATGACAAGAGGATCAGTGAAAATCGACATTTCACAAGTACATGTTCCAAATGTTACCCCTTGAAATTTGTAAGGACCTACTTAAAGCAGTTTTTTGGATACGGCAATCTGAAAGTGGGCTCTCTGAGAACTCTGTTCCGAACGAGTCAGGGGGGTACCTGACAAAAACATTTTTAATGACAAAACTATGAGGAATTGAGAGCTATAATTTTGCACTTTTCCTATTGGGACATTTGTGAACCTCCTTGATTTTTTTCTGCCAAATCTGAGATGGTCGTGCGGGATGATTCGGAGATTTGGCGTGGAATGACCCCTGGGTTAAACGCGATGGCAACAGACTGTACACTACACTATACCGCAAACCCACCGATAAAAACAGCTGTCTGCATGCTTCCAGTTTTCACCCAGAGCCCACCAAGAAGGGCCTACCCTATGGCCAATTTTTACGCATTAGGCGAATCTGCCAAAGGGACGAAGATTTTTCAACTGAAGCACAAAAACTATATCAGCAATTCATCCAGCGCGGATATACACCACAGGTCCTTGATTCTGCGTACCCGTGCCCTTTTACGCACAGACACACAGCCTCACAAGAGGGACCCCCCGCTAATCTGTTGCACGACCTATACTCCCCATAGCCAGCAGATCAAGAAAATAATAAAACAACACTGGCATGTTCTTCAGACTGACACCATCTGTTCAGAACTCTTTCCCAATCCTCCTCTTTTTACACACTCCAGGTCTCCAAACCTAAGAGATAAACTGGTACACTCTGACACGTTTGACCACTCCAAACGACCATGCGCAAGATTGGACAATATGACTGGATTCTTCCCTTGCCGCAATTGCGCTTCCTGTAATAATATACACAAAACTAACCATTTTACCAGTTTCTCCACAGGGAAGAGATATGAAATCAGATCATTTATCACCTGCAGTTCTGTAAATGTAATTTACCTGCTTAACTGTCCATGTGGTTTCCAATATGTAGGCTGCACCCGTAGACAGTTGAGAATTCGCCTCAACGAGCACCGCAGTGCGATTAACAGGAGAGATCCGAAGTCGCCGGTTGCGCGGCACTTCAACGAAGTTGGCCACTCCACCACTGACCTCAAGTTCATGGGCATTGACAGAATTCTCCCCTCACGCAGGAATAGCTGTCCGAACCAGCCCTTACTAAAAACCGAGGCCAGATGGATCTTCTATCTCAAGACTCTCCATCCTAACGGGCTGAATGATGACTTTGATCTGACGTGTTTTCTGTAAATATATTATAGTGTGTGCGCTCCTCATTTGATGACAGTGTTATCCTCTTTATTAGCCTTCTGTATATATTGTTTTTGGTGATTTTCATTATTATTATTATTAATATTATTTTTCTACGCCCTTATGTCATTTACCAATCTGTTTTATTTGACATATTCTAGGCCTATATCCTACAGGAAACAGTACCTTGATTGACACCTTTACCGTTCTTCAGGTTAGGTTGTATGGACTAGTTACCTTCCGCCTACGTGTACCAACCTAGGCTATATCTGGGCGTGTCTTTTATTTGAAATGTTTGGCACTGATGATGGTCTGAAGGACCGAAAACGTTTTGCACTTCACTGGGTAGCACTTTCTTTATTTTTCCTTATGCATTAAAATAATCTATGCATCGGCATCAGTGGTGTGCGAGTTCCTCCTTGCTGCTTCATTGGATTACTTTGTGGAACCAACGCACCCTCCCGGCTACAAACACAAAGGCGCGACACCCTTTTGGAATAAATACTGGCAATAAAATGTTGCCAGCTAATTGTTGTAAAATTACAACAAATTTGCTAGCAAAAAAAGTTGCCAGCTCATTGGTGTGAAATTGAATTAAATTGCTGGTGAAAAGTTGCCAGCTCATTGAAGTAAAATTAAAGCAAATTGCATGCAATAAAAAGTTGCCAGCTAATTGTTGTAAAATTACAACAAATTTGCTGGCAAAAAAGTTGCCAGCTCATTGGTGTGAAATTAAATTAAATTGCTGGTGAAAAGTTGCCAGCTCATTGAAGTAAAATTAAAGCAAATTGCTGGCAATAAAAAGTTGCCAGCTAATTGTTGTAAAATTACACCAAATTGCTAGCAACAAGTTGCCAGCTAATTGTTGCGTTCTTCCAACGCAAACACTGGAAACTTCACAACATTCAGTCTTTGAAAATAATGGTCCTGGGCCATTCCATTCCTTCTCATGGGATTTTGAGATATATTCTGTTGCCGAAGCCATCAAAAAGCCAAATTGGACCACAGGGGGGCTGCCACACCTGAGCATCGTTTATGCTCTATGACCTGCCCATCGTCTGTATAAATGGACAAACCATCATTGGCTTCTCCCATGCCCTTTTAGCAGAGAGAAGCCCGTTTTGAATTGCACTGAGCTGAAATTAGGGCACCTGGACGTCATTTAAAATCAGCTGGCTCATGACCAAAGAAGGTAGATTGGGTAAGCAGTATCACTCAATGGAAAATGCATTGGCCACAGTGTAGTAGTTGGGGGCAGTCGTGGCTCAGTGGTTAGAGCCCTGGGTTGGCAACCCAAGGGTTCCCGGTTCAATGCCCGACCGGACCGCAGCTGAAGTGCCCTTGAGCAAGGCACCTAACCCCCACACAGCTCCCCGGGCGCCACTCAGCAGGCAGCCCACTGCTACGGACTAGTGTGTGTTCAATGTGATTCACTTACCCAAAAGGGATAAATACAGAGAAAGAATTTCCCCTAGGGGACCAAAATTGGTTCCAATCCAAATTGGCTCCTATTGTCTTCGTAGTATAAGGTGTTGCTTTAATGCCATAGAACTAATACATTTATGCTTAATGACATGGTGCACATGGTCAGTGTGTGCGATGCCATGATGGACAAAATTTGTACTCCACAAATTTGGTCGAAAGAGAATATCCGGTTGTCAGTGCTCAGTTTGTGGCCAAATTTACTACAGCTGTCAGTCAGCATTAATTGTGGGGGATAATTAAGGACAGGTGACAAACATTCACTATTGTATCCTATGACCTGTTCCACACTTTACCATGCTTCCAATTTGACCATGGAAGAAGAAAATTGGACTCCCCTTGCTATCATTCCGTACTACGCTCCGATGATGTCTGTAAACCCTCCTATGTCTACCTCCTTGCTCATGACCAGGTGTGTGCGATTGAAGAGTTCAAATCAGTTCAAATCCTCTCCACCTCTATCAGGCCTGTATGCATGTTTAAAAAGCATCCAATCAGAATGTGACCTGAGCTCCATAATTTCTGCATGTGGCTTTGCATACATTTGCATTAGGACAGCAGCCCTGACAAAACAGATCTTTACAACAGTATGATGTAAAAAGTATTATGTGCTGCTGTACATTTACAATTGTGAATTGTACTCTATATGATATCCCACAATGCATTGCACATTACAGCAGTGAATAGTAAACTGGTATGTACATCTTCTTGATGTAGAATTCTAATGTGAAATCACGACAATCTTTTACAGTGATGGTGACGCGCATCTCCAAACCCCAAATCCATATTTTGAGAATAGATTAATGTGCGATATTTTCTTTGTCGCACGATAAGAGTCTCACATTATCGCCGCATGTTAACGCCGATAACGGCCCACCACTACTTTTAACACCAAAATGCACAGAATGGTTGGGAACATACATTGTCCATATCAAACCTCTGTTTTTAAAACTGCGCTTACCACAGTCCTTCAAAGATGCCCACAAATTCAAAGGTGAGAATTTTTCAAGCAACTTTAAGCCCCCAGAAAACGGTGGTAAATGACAAGAGAATGCGTGAAAATCCACATTTCACAAGTACATGTTCCAAATGTTACCCCTTGAAATTCATAAGGACCTACTTAAAGTACTTTTTTAGATATGGCAATCTGAAAGTGGGCTCTATGAGAAGTCTGTTCCAAACGAGTCAGGGGGGTACCTGACAAAAACATTTTTAATGACAAAACTATGAGGAGTTGAGAGCTATAATTTTGCACTTTTCCTATTGGGACGTTTGTGAACCTCCTTGATTTTTTTCTGCCAAATCTGAGATGGTCGTGCGGGATGATTTGGAGATTTGGCGTGGAATGACCCTGTTAGTTCTTTTTTGGTTGCATCTTCCTGATGTTGTGTATGCTGATCACATATCCAAACTAAAATGGTTGTCACATAATCTCTGGTAGAGTATATTGGTGTTAACCCTATCCAGACCAGGCTTTTTTGGCATTCCTGGGACCGGGGGGGGGGGGGGGCTCTTTTGACACCCCCACCCTCATAACTTAGGAACCGAATGGCGTATGACCAAACTTGGAGGGGATGATCTTCAGCCAAAGATCTATGACTGACATAAGTTTGGTGTCATTATTGGATGACATCATTATGACGTCATTTCCTGAATTTATTGCCCAAGATGTCACCTTAATGTATTTTCCATCTAACATGGGTAATGCACATCAATTTTGGTTATTATGTGCGTCAGACCACTTCAGATGTTCACAAGGGTGTCTGATGCTAATGTAAATGTGACAAAATATGAAAAGTGATGATGATGAGACTTAGATCCGTGTTTTTTGGTCAGATGTACCTGTCGGAAAACCGCTGCCATGGCAACAACAAAAATGTCAAAACTAGTCTTTTGGTATCACATTGTAGCCAACTTCATTTTAGGAAAAGTCTCAAAGTTTCGTAGTCATAGCTGTAGTCATTCGGGAGTTATACGACATCAAAGTTGGTGTGGGCACTTTTAGCTCCCCCCGCCCAGTCTGGATAGGGTTAAGGTAGCAGCTATGCAAAACCATGCAAAATGAGGGGTGTTTTTAATTTTGTCTTGCTCGGTCACTGAATTCATTAGTGGTAGTTGTGTTGAAACCTTGGACAAGGAAGTAGACAACTGTCACAGGTGTTTAACTTTCAAGAAATTATTTTGCTATGCTGCTGATGATGAGATTATGTGATTATATTAGTGATGCTGATTTCTGCTTGACATTTCCCCTTTCATGGGCTGAGCCATGAGCTGAGTCCATACGCCATAAGGACACTACTGCCAACTACAGGATTAGTTCCTAAATGTGTAGAGGCTTGAAAATGTCACATATCGTCGGCTTGCTACCAAAACCGCCTAAGTCCGAATTTGGTCGAAATTAGATTTTTACATAAACTTACTCCCCTACCACAGCTGCATCACCCTGCCTTTCCGCCAGGGTCATTGATCAATCACAACAGTCACCAGAGTCAAAAATCTGTATGTATTACAGTTTTTCTCGATTGCCTCCACACAAGTTCTGGTACTTCACACACAATTCTCGGAACATCTCACCCATTTCCCAACTCCCCTAACCAATGTCACTGAACACTAAACACAATTCCTACTTAACACTCAAATTCCAGTTTTAAAACACACTCTTTTCACACCATTACACACAATTCTCTGGATTACACTCAATTTTCATAAAGAAAAACACTGGGTTTCTCATGGAACACACTGTCATTCACAACACTACAATCAACTGCAACTATGTTCACTTCCTCATCACATGGGCAAACTCTCTTCATACCGGTTTACAATCTGAAATCATCACCCCATAAGGACACACATTGCATGTCATATTGATGAAAAATGAGTGGATGCAAGGAGAAAACCCATTTGTTTAGTTTTTGAACTCAAAACTATGTTATACAAGACATAACTTTCATGTGGTTACCCAATATTTTACAATACATTAGTGCAATTTTTAAATATTTTTTAAAAAATATGTAAAATATATACACGTCTGTGTACTCCAAGTCTAAAAACAATATTTCAGTATTTTACTACAGAAAAATACCCTCTTTAGTAAGTAGAACACTGAAGAAAATAAGTTTCTACTGTGTTTCAAGTTGAGTTTTTTTTCATAGCAATAGGCTATACAGTAATGTAATGGGTTTTTTGTACTGCCAAATAGGCAGTATTGTGTTATTTTTGTGAAAAAGACATAAAAATCTTTTTGTTTCTGTTTGTGTGTTGTGGGAATGAAGTTTTTCCAACTTATGTCACAGTATCCATGCAATCCAGAACAAAAAAAAGCCCAAGTTACTGGGAGAAATTAGTTTTACCCTGTGCCCAACAGTGTTTTAATGGGTCTGCAAATGTGTATTGTAGTGACTGTCTGTGTGTGTCATTTGATGACAAAATGAGGTTTTTAGAAGAGAGTACATTGTTTTGAGACAAGACGTGCATTTTTCAGAGGTAGTGAAGAGTTTGGCCCGTTGTGTGTGAGGTTTGGAGATTTGTGTGTAGCGTTTTGAGAATCCGAAGAATCCGAAAATTGTGTGTAGGCAATCGAGAAAAACTGTAAGTCACACTGCCTATCAGAAAATGAATGACCAGGGACGTAGCTATAGAGAGGACAAGGCGGGCATTTACCTGTAGGCCTAGGGCCCTCCTGCAGGTGGCAGGNGTAGGGGCCCTNTTATGACCATAGTAGATGGTATAGGGGCCCTATCTATTCTCCCTGGGGCCCTGCACAATTTGTTCTACAATTTGTTCTACAATGACTTGGTTAACTTGACTTAGCTAATTTTGATGCAAGCAACTTGACATGGGCAAGTTTATTTGCACCTGTTAAGAGTTTTTTATGTCTCTCCCGCTTCAAAGACAATGGCCATGTGTCAAAACTTCATACTTAGACATCAGTGTCTGAGATGTTCTTATTATCACACAATTAAGCTATGCAAAACAAACTGAACAATTAGACAATTATCTAGGTACTTTATTGGATGTAGTCAGAGATATGTAGAAGCCTGCATTAACCTATAACTTCATACGAAAATATGTCATTTCTTACATTTATTTAATTCAAGTAGGTAGCAGGCTTCACTCAGGTTTCTTGATAACTTTTAAGGGTGCTGTCCCAAATAAATACGTAGAATCAAAGAAAAGGGGGCGTACCTTCCATCAATTTTTTCTTCTTTATTTTTGTGCACAGACGCGTTTCGGCGTGTGCCTTCCTCTGTGTGCAACAGTGAAACAATGTGTAACCACACTTAAAATACCCACACCCGTTACTACACCCCATTATCTTCAGCCAATGTCATGGAACATCAAATTACTCCATCAGTCCATGCATCACAAACAATTCATTGGAAAAAAAACATTTCATACACAATCCAGAAAATATACATATATACAATAATCCAAATTGGTCGAAATTTACAGAAAACAGGTAAGAGACAATTCCTCATTCATCCCATTTGGTATGCAGGTGTTCAAGTTAAAAATATACCAGGCTTCTCGCTGGCGGAGGCGGTTCTCTCTATCACCTCCTCGTGGTGATCGTTTGACCATCTCTAAGCCCATGAATTTCAACATATTTGCGTCATGGCCTGCAGAATGAAAATGTCTTGCAACAGAGGATTTTTCATCATTTTTCCTTATTGCACATTCATGTTAAAAAATCCCGGTTTTCAACTGTCTCTTTGTTTTCCCCACATAAAGTAAACCACATGGGCATGTCAATAAATATACAATAAAAGTTGATAGACATGTGATTCTGCCCTTTACTTTGTATGTACTGCTTGTTTTTGGGTGTATAAATTCTTTTTCTATGAGCATAAAATTACACACTGCGCAGTTAAAACATTTGAAATTACCAGGTGAAATAGGAAAAGTGAAGGATGACTGGGTGGACGCGGGGAGGTATGAATGCCCTAGTTGATCTCTCAGGTTAGGTGGTCTTTTATAACAGTTACGTGGTGCATTCTGGAAAACATTGCCAATGGTTGGATCACTCCGTAAAATGTGCCAATGGCGGTGCACTATGTTTTTTAAGTCGTTAGAGATGGGCGGGGCGTTCAAATTTTGTCTAGTGCGTTTAGTCAATAGGTCAGTGCGCTCCAGATAGTTGTCTACCAGCGCGTCTGAGTATCCCCTATCACGGAACCTTTCACAGAGCTCTCCTGCTTGTTGGTCGAATCTCGTGTCATTGTTACATATCGTCGGCTTGCTACCAAAACCACCTAATTTGGTCGAAATTTTGCATAAACTTACTCCCCTACCACATCTGCATCACCCTGCCTTTCTGCCAGGGTCATTGATCAATCACAACAGTCACCAGAGTCAAAAATCTGTATGTATAAAGTCACACACTGCCTATGAGAAAATGATCCAGGGACGTAGCTATAGGGAGGA
Organism: Engraulis encrasicolus; assembly: GCF_034702125.1. Lineage (NCBI taxonomy): Eukaryota > Metazoa > Chordata > Actinopteri > Clupeiformes > Engraulidae > Engraulis > Engraulis encrasicolus. The sequence goes on along the minus strand of NC_085869.1, from coordinate 301,746 downwards.
CAAGGAGGGCATTTGCCTGTAGGCCTAGGGCCCTCCTGCAGGGGTAGGGGCCCTATTATGATCTTGGTAGGTGGTATGGGTGCCCTGTCTTTTCATCCTGTGGCCCTGTGCACAATTGTTCTGCCAATGTGAATGACTTGGGGAATTTGACTTAGCCTTTTTGATACAAGAAGCAGAGTTTTCTCTCTCTCTCTCTCTCTCTCTCTCTCTCTCTCTCTCTCTCTCTCTCTCTCTCTCTCTCTCCGAAAACCCCCAAATCAGACTTAGGCGGTTTTGGTAGCAAGCCGACGATATGATAGGAGAGACGTCCACCAAAGCATAGCTGCAAAAAACTTAATTGACGGTGGAATTTGTCAATGGCAAGGTGCGTCACAATTCGAAAAGATGGTGGAATTCGTCAAAGGCAGTCAATGAGTTAATTATCTTTGCATGAGAACTATGAGGCAGCCATGATCAAATGTTTTTGAATTGATCTTGCGATCAAAGTGTCTAGGGAATTAACCCTCCTGTTATCCTCAGATTTAGGTTACATCCGTGATCCTTGGGGTCATTTTGACCCCAGCCACTTAAATATCTACAAAATCAGTAGAAGCAAAAACTTTTGCACTGGTTTATGCCTCAGATATTCACTGTTGCTCTGTTTGGGACATAAAAGAGCCCTTTAGATAAGTCCTAGCACCCCCACACACAGCCCACACACCAAAAAAACCTTTCCATGACTAGGCGAAAATGTGCAACAACTGCCCAAAAGTTGCCTTGAATTAGTTTTGGCCCTCATCCACATCATACATATTGTTAGTTATCAGAGCCCTAAATAAAGCAAAATGTTCTGTTCTAAATAACTTATGTTCATGTATTTTACATAATCTAGACATATGGGAACATGTATTAGCAAAATATGGATGTTCCATATATGTTTAATACACTTAAAATAAACATGTACAGCACTTAGGGAAAACGTTTTTCTGGAAATTTCACTTTTTTCACATCGACCCCATATATTTAGGAAAAGTCATCAAAGATGAAGCAAAAGAATTATGTTAATGTATTTTTCAGACGTTAAACATTGAATGGGGTCAAATAGATCCCAAGGATAACAGGAGGGTTAAACCAATGCCTCATACCTACATGGTTTGGACAAAAGTATCAGCTAAGTGTAATATAATGTTGTCAGAAGGCATATCAACTCATAAAGACGGAACATAAAACGAAGAAAATCATGGGAAAGGTTGTTATATTTACAACTATATACAACCATAATAATTACTGTAACTGCCAATATCTGGGGTGCAACCTGGGCGACAACCAACAGGATGTTCATTATTTATTTGGTGATAATAAAATGTACTCACAATGTTGCATTACTGATACAGTAATTACACACATACAAATTGTAATGCCAACCAGTGTCTTCCTCCAAATGAATCTCAACAAATACATTTTCTGTCTAAAAAATCATTTCATTTCATTGTTGATTATATTAGCAACCCCTGCAGATATGTTTCTGTGCTAAAGAAGGTAACAATTCAACCTTCCCAGAACCAACAGTTCCATTTGGTGTAATATTACTAACATTTTTAGTCAGACCGGTGAGCCCATTGCCCCTGCAGCCTGATCCTCAGTGTAATATCCTCTTTCATTACTCTGTACCATCTCAAGTATAGTGTTAAACAGCTTCTCTATCTGCCTCCTGTTGCTGTATTCACCCTCCTGCTCCTCTTGCCAGCAATGATTGTCTACTACATAGTAGCGACCATCACATTTATCTACGATATCATTCAGTGGAGATTTTCTCGGCTCTTTTTTTTTCTGACTTAGCCTGGATTGACTTGGTCTGGCTTCAACAAACTGCCTAATGGTCAGGTCATTCACCTTCAGTTGTTCCCCAAATGTAAAGACAATCAAACTATGCTCCAAAACATTTGACTTAAATGATTCCAAAGTTTTCTGTATAACTTCTATGTTCCCTTGCGATAATCTTCCAGTTTTTAACACAATGATAAAGGCATGGGGTCCTGGGGAACTTAATGACAGGCATTTTCTTATCTCAGTTTTTATTTCTTGTTCCTCTTCATCTTCCACAGTTGCATCAAGAAATCCTGGAGTGTCAACCACAATGATCTTTCGCCCGTTGACAGTTCTGCTGCATGCTTCACACTTGTTTGTAACAGAGTTTGGGGAACTCAGCACTTTGAAGACGTCTTCTCCCAGGATGGTGTTCCCAGTGCTGCTTTTCCCATCACCAGCTTTCCCAAGCAGCACAATCCTCAGTTCACCTGGAAACATAAAGAACATTGTTGACATAATTTAACATTTCCTATACCGTAATTCCAGTACCCTATGTTAAAATAATTTCCCTACAATATGATAAGTAAAGTCCATTGTCAACCTAAGAGAGATATGACGTTTTGGATTTGATCTATTAGGCATATTAGTTTTTGTTAGAACAAGGCCGACAGGTGGACAACAGATGCGTCCCTCTATGCCAGTTCCAACTATGCCATTCCCCCCCCAAACGCCTCCCTGGCCTCCTCCAAACCTGTCAACGCCCCCCTGAGGATGTACTTTTTGTTTATTGGTCATATTGCCCATGGAAACTGCAAATAATGTGGCAGGCAGCAAAATGGCGAGACATGGCTTTATTTTTTTGCAGTTTAGGCTATAATAAGCTTACCATTGTTGGATTTGGAAATGAACCATATGATTTCAAATGTCACATAGATCAAGTAGGCTACATTACAAATTACTAGACATTTATTAGTATCAGCCTTTAGTATCACGCCATTTCAGCATCATGTGCATGTGGGAAAGAATGTAAACATCGACAAATAATAAATAAATAAAACCGTTTGGATGAATCATGCGCTTATGGGTTCACCCTTTAGGTGAATTATGCGCTTATTTTTCAATACCAGCTTCACCGTCAAGGCACAAAGTGAGCTTCCGTGCCAGAGTTAACCAAATTCACACGACTGCAAAGCAATTACGAAAGACGCGTTCTCTCCCGTGCTCTCTCTGAGCGCAACGGAAAGCACCTGTGGGGTACGAGCCCGCCAACGAAAGAACCTCCCTCCGTAGCCTACGACACACTAGGGTCATTCCACGCCAAATCTCCGAATCATCCCGCACGACCATCTCAGATTTGGCAGAAAAAAATCAAGGAGGTTCACAAACGTCCCAATAGGAAAAGTGCAAAATTATAGCTCTCAACTCCTCATAGTTTTGTCATTAAAAATGTTTATGTCAGGTACCCCCCTGACACATTTGGAACAGACTTCTCAGAGAGCCCACTTTCAGACTGCCGTATCCAAAAAACTGCTTTAAAGTGATACTGTCCTATTTTTGGAAATAAGCTTATTTTACAGAGTTAAATAATAGGGTTTTACCGTTCTCCTATACTTTCAACCACACAGTAAATTGTGTAGTGTTAAAATAACACTTAAAGAGTTAAAATTAACACTGTTCTAGTGTCTATTTGGTCCTGCTCCAGATCAGTGTTAAACACTGGTGTTAGATTTATAGTGTTAAGCTTACACTATAAAGAGTAAAGCAGTTTCGGGGAGCACCCTACTAACAATTTTTAGTTATAAGTCCTTGTTTCCTCCAACCTTGTTTATTATTGTAAATGTGTTTTGGTCCTGCCCCACTATCTCTCACCATAGTTGAGGTACCCTGATCATGGTAATTAAGCACCTCCCATCCTCCACCATGACTGAAACACCCTGCGCCTGGCATCAGTTTGCCACACTGCTCTCTTAAGACAATGTTTCAAAGTTGCTGAAAATATGTAAAATGTCTATAATTTATATGTCAGTCTATGCTGCACTGCAGCACAATGTGAGAGAAATATCAGCTGAGCAGGTATGAACACAATCTAGTAGGGATTAATACCAAATGTTTTCCTTAATGAAGTTTAAAATATAACCATACCATCTACATCAAGTGCACAGTGGAGCAAACAATGTAACATGTGCTGTTACTGACTAGCTCACAAAGCAAGGCAAAAGATGTAGGCTAGTGATGGGAAATTTGAAGCGAGGCTTCGAAGCGTGCTTCGAGCAAAAGTGGGCGCAAAATCTGAAGCCTCGCTTCGAGGCGTTTGACGTCAAGAAATACCACGTGACAATGCCAGATGAGGCTTCACATTTTGCGAAGCGCGTGGACGTGTCATTGCGCGCCGCTACCCAAACAAGCTTTCTGCGCCTCGGAGCACTTGTCAAGTTTTCAGATTGCGTTTGTTGTGTGAATGTTGAGACTGGATATGTAGTGACTTTGATTTGGTTCCACTATACAATAAATTCAGCTCATGCCGTAGATTGACCCAAATGTCCAAATATGATATGCAATTCCCTTTTGATGTAGATTTTCAAAGTGAGACGCTCCCGAAGACGTGGTGGAAAATTGTTTTAGTTCTAGGCCTACCTTGAGTTAAGCTACCATAAACGAGACAGCAGTTCTGTCAGCAATTATAAGTAGGCTAGTCCTACTCAACTTTATAGCTAAATAAGAGTGCAGACATATTTTATTTAGCCTATTTTAATGGTTTTTGTGCGGGTTTTAATGGGCTTTACAAGTTGTGTCATGAACAAAACTCAGCTCTGCCATGTAAAAAGTCACATGGCTGGCGCAGTGGTTAAACTGTCTGACCTGAATTCTCATGATCATTGGTTCAAATCCTCGTGGTAGCAGTGTGATGATCAATTAAAATTTTTAATTTCGCAGGGTAGCCTTCTGTCAAATCTGACTAAATAAACAATGAAATTATCTGTGAGCCTGGCCTAGTGGTGAAGGCGGCAGAATGCTACCTTTATCATTGTGAGTTCGAATAGGCCTAGTGGATAACTGATATTTGTTAGAATCTCTTGAATTAGGCCTACATTTCATTCATAGGCCTATAATGTGACTCTATTCATTATATTTCTTTCCGGTTTAATTGGCTGCTGTTGCGTTTATGGCCCACTCCCGGTCGCGCGCCGACCTCCACAAAATGATGCTCTCTCTCACTTCCACGATAACACATGGGTCAGCGTTAAACTTGATTTGAGTGTTCCACAATCACGAGTCATTAATTCCATACACACACCCCATCACATTTATTGAAACGGAACGAATACAAATAAGACACAAGAATTTTTTTTTTTTATGAAATCATTTCATTGCACACCAGATGGCACCAGTGAGAAATGAGGCTTCGAAAAATGCTTCGAATGCTTCGAACCTTTTTGCCTGAAAGCCTCATTGGTTCAGGAAGCCTCATTTGCCCATCACTAGATGTAGCTAACAAATACCATAAGCCAAAAGCGCCTTAAGCTTGCTTGCCAACATCAAGGTCACAATGGAGCAAACAATGTAACATGTGCTGTTACTGACTAGCTCACAAAGCAAGGCACAAGATGTAGCTAACAAATGCCATAAGTCAAAAGCGCCTTTAGCTTGCTTGAAAAGCAGGTAAACAAGCGCTATGCTGTGCCATGCTGACCAGCCAGCAGGCAGGTAGGCAGGCAAATATTTAAAGCACTGTGACAGTCCAGGTTTATATACAGGCTCAAGAGTACCATGTGACCAGATTGATTAGGAGTTTTTCAGGTGCAAGCAATTGAGTCATGATATACCAGCCCTAAGTAATTAGGTTTGGCCAGGCGCTGATGGACAGATTGGTTGTGAGGGGCCTGCTTGTTACCGGCAAAGGTGTAACAAGTTCTCAAGTTATTTCTTTCACTCAACACATCTTTTGTGTGATGTTGTGTGCACAGCCAAACCTTAGATCAACCCAACCAAGTTAAGTTAAATGAATGAAATGGAATAAATACATAAAATAGATTGTGTACATGATTAAATCTGGAGGGAATACTGTAACTAATATGTAGACGTATATGATTTAATCGGGTGGACAGTCATCATTGCTTATGCTCAGGGCTACCGTTCTCGAAACCTTCGTTGCTAACTAATGTAGCAACTAACGACCCAGCTGCGACAAAACTGTTTCTGGAACACTTCGTTCGGACTTACAAAGTACCAATGTTTACATGTAATGTAGTTAGTCGTTCGTCCGATGTTGGTGCGAACGACGCAGGTGTTCCCGCAAAACGAAGTAGGGGCTGTTCGTTAGTACTACTGTCGGAATTTGAACGACTAGCATGGTTAGCTAGTTCACCTTTGTTTTGGGAAGCACGTCACTCTTGCTCGTGGTTTGGGGCGGGTTCAGGCAGAGTTCAAGCAACATCGATCGATTACTGCCACCAAGTGCACAAGCCTCCGACCCATACTACACCAAATGTCTAGTCATGTGACGAACAGGGCTGGAAAAAACCCCACCAACACAATATTCAAATAGGGGATACAAATATTGTCCAAATATAGTAGGCCTAGGAAATTATATGTTCCACTATCGTGCTTCACGAGCTCCGATCAATCAAAGCTGCGCCAAAAAAAGAACCGTTTGATTACCATCGGGATTTGAACCCACACCAAAAGCAGCATCTCGCATGAATGCAGATTATTTAATTGCTCACATATCTCCACACATAACAAAGCCAATAGCACATTTTGATTAAACTCCAACAAGCATAGGCTACATGGAAATACATGTAGAGAATAAGTTGCCATTGCGAAATGCGCTGTTCACTATTATTTTAAAAAGGCACCAGTGTGCGGTGATCCTTCTTGTATGCCTATTCCTTGCATTGTAGGCTNTGCTTAGTCCAGTGTTTCCCAACCTTTTTTGTCCTGCGTACCCCCTAAGCCATTTTGTCATATGATGAGTACCCCCTCACCCTCACTCATGCTCTATTCCTCTATCCCAATGTGACTACAATCAATATATTTGATATTATTACATCTTTCTGCGTACCCCCTGATGTGTGCTCGCGTACCCCTAGTGGTACACGTACCCCTGGTTGGGAAACACTGCCTTAGTCCACAAGAACTGCAAACTACATCGTAGGCTACAACAAGTTCAAAAAATGGACATTATGCAACTGCCCTAGTATGTTGAAATAGTGCGTAATGGGAAGGCACTCGGAAAGGCACTCGTTAGGCCTACTAGGTCTTATAGTATTCATATTCTTCTTTTCATTTCAATTCTACTATTGTAATACAAGTCTGTCACAAGTAGCCGACCAATAGGCTACTGTTAAAGCAAATGTTGTTTCAGCAGTGAGCACACTCCAAATAGCGCCATGGCCCATGAAGTGCAGTGCAGTCAGGGGGATCAGAAAACAACACAGCGCATCGTGTCATTCTTTCTCTATCTGTGTGAATTGGGCCATCGTTTTGTGTTTTTGTAAAATACAGGTGAAAAGAAATTTGACTTGGCTTTAATGTGACTGCGTGCGTGGCTGCGAGGCAAAGACTCTCGGATGCCAGAGCTCCACAAGCGCGCCCAACAGCACGCGTGGATCGGCCACTTTACGCACACACACAGAGGTTGGATAAACAGTTGCACAGAGGAATAGGCACCTGCGTTTAATGTAGGCCTATCTTACTGAGGGAATCGAAATCTTGTCACACTGAAAATGCCTTCGCGCTTACCATTCACCGCCCATTGCTCTTCATTGATGGTGATGTGTAGACCGACATTTGGTTATTGCATTTAATGGGGTGGATTTTGGGGATATGATTGTGTTAACAGGTCTTTTCCGACGTTGAAGGACTTTGAATGTGCCATGTTTACAGACATTAACGGCCCCTTCCATAGGTCCCTTCCTGCGGGTCTTTATATAGGCCCCCTACAACGGCAATAATGGCAGATCCACCCGCTTACGTTGCGCGTAAAGACGCGTGCAGACTCGAAAATTAAAGAAACATTCTGATATGTTTTATTAATTCTCAAGCGTAATTTCAGTTATCATTTCAAGCAGCATTTAACTGCAATCTGCCTGGCCATGACCTGTTGAAAGTGTTGCGTTGCCCATGAGCGTGAGAATGACTTCGCTTGCCGTTCTGGAAAAAAGATGTGATGGGTGGTTATTATAGGCTATTCACCGGGGATTGAACTCACGCCTCCGATAAGGAAACGGCAAACGTGTTTGAAATTCCGACATTCTAACCACTCACTCACCAACCGTGCTTCCATATTAGTGGTAGGCTATAGCCTACAATATTAAACATTATATGCAGAACCTACAAATGATACATGGTGGATTGTAATGTCGCATTTGGTAACTGCAGTTGAAGATGGGTGAAGTCGGGGACATGATTTTGTTGACAAAGATTGTTGACTTTGATAGATGAATAGCCTGCATTTCACAGGCACTGTGTGAATTTGACAGCGTCACTGCTTTGTCTGGTTCCCTCAATGTTTACTGCTAGCTTGGAGGTAAAATTTACACTGCCATAACCAGAGAACGGTTGAAAGTACAGGATAATGGTAATACCCTATTATTTAACTGAAGGGGAGTTGTAAAATAAGCTTATTTCCAAAAATGGGACAGTATCACTTTAAGTAGGTCCTTACAAATTTCAAAGGGTAACATTTGGAACATGTATTTGTGGATTGTGGATTTTCACACATCCTCTTGTCATTTACCACCGTTTTCTGGGGGCTTAAAGTTGCTTGAAAAATTCTCACCTTTGAATTTGTGGGCATCTTTGAAGGACTGTGGTAAGCACAGTTTTAAAGACAGAGGTTTGATATGGACAATGTATGTTCCCAATCATTCTGTGCATCAGGCGCGGAGTGGCCGTCGGGAGATCGAGGACTTGTCCTGGTGGGCCGCGGCCGTGAAATGCGGCCACACTGCATTCTTAACCGGCTCTTACGTTTCGACATTATACTTATTAGCACTGACTTCCCACTTTCCACTTTCCTGTATTTTAGTGCGGCTGACTAGCCAATGTTTATACCGCATATCAGACGGCAATACCTCACTGACGGTGTCAAACAGTAAATTGGCCACACCCCTTCTCTACTGATAATTTTCATACACCGTAGATCGCGGAAGTTTACAAGATCTTAGTAACACAGTTTTGTTTTCAGTATTTGAAGAACCTGTGATATGTATATTGGTTACCAAAGGATGGAAATGTTAATAAATTATGATTTATTTTCCGATTTCCACACGACTGTTACAGTTTACAGTCTTTCCAGTCCATTCACTTGCTCTGTGGTTACTGACTTGGGTTACGAACAGACTCCACCAAGTGGTAAGGAAGAGAACTGCGCCTAACAGAAGCAATGGGTTTTGTTTTGATTTTTTAGACCGTCAGTATATCTCCTTATAGTCGAAATAATATTATTATCATACATATATTTATATGTGGTACATTTAGGATGTAGCCTATGTCTGAAGAAATGGAACAAAATAATTACCACACAAGATTCTGATGTGACCAGTGCTGGGTGTGTAGCCTAAGCTGTGGATTAAAGTAGAGTGATTGCAAGAAACAAAGACATTTGCTGCGACGAAGACAGCGTTTTAAGGTAGGCCTACACCGTTTGGTCATACATTTTGTTGACTTATGGTTGTGGTTTGAAGTAGCTATTAGGTTTGGCTTATTTGCTGCATGGTGGGTTTATTGCACAATGTAGACAGACTTTTTGTAAGCTATAGGCTACTATACTATATTTTGTAAGCCTACTCTTCTAAAAATCCCCACACTCAAAACTTTGTGCCCATGCTCATCCTGTCTTCCTTAAACGATATTTCAATTTCAAACTGTCAAAATGACAGTGGAGTGCACATTTGCATGGAACAGTAGCGTGATGTAGCCTAACCTAGTAGGCCTATGAATGCTTTGGACTGTGATGATGGCTCCAGTGGTGTAGTCTACTTTTTGAAGTGGGTATACTGTATATTTGAGCATTTTTTGATGTGTGTATAGTCTACTGTATATATTTGTGCTATTGTAAATAATGGATCAATCAATTTTAAGTGGGTATACTGTAATCCCTGAAATTTTGAAATGGGTGAGTATACCTGCGTTTTACGTAGACTACACCACTGGCTGTGCATTTCATCAAGGTGTAGGCTACAATTCTCCACTTCAGGTTGATATTTTGACAACACTAATGTCCACATGTAGTACGACTGCAGATTTCGTGGCTTTTGTCTTTTTGGTTAGGAAACCATGTTGTTGCTTTGTTTTTTTGTTGTTGTTGTTTTTTTTTTTTTTTTTAAAAAGAGGGCCGCCAAGGGGAAAATTCTCCCGGTGGGAAAAGGTGGGCCACTCCGCCCCTGCTGTCCATGTTGTGTTGAAAGACTGATCTTCTGCGATGAACAGTTTAACCCTGTGAAACCTGAACCATGAAAGCAATGAGAGAAAATTCTATTTTTTTGTAATTTGCTTCAATATTGGTCCCTTATAAGAAATGTAAAAAAAAAAATCAAAATTTTGTTAAGGTCGCTGAGATATTTAATGCATCATATATGATGCATCAGGCTTTTAATGAATGAAAATTCCAATTTCAGGACCATTGAAAAATGACTTTTAATGCATTTACAACTTTTTTTTAATTTAAAAAAGTTGTCAGACAATTTAATTTGAGGATTATCTTAAAATATTTAGTGAGATCCTGCCATTTTTTAAAGCCTATCCTTGTTTTAGCAGGACCATATTTTACATTTCCCACAGCCTGGTTGGGAATTTTTTTTTAAAATCTATGTAAAAACATAGCTGATCGAATGCTCAACAACCTATTTATGAGTGTAATATAGATCATTATTCATTTTTGATGTGTAATTTGAATATATGGGTCCATTACTACAATTGGACCATTTCTCCATTCACTTCAATGCATTTTTTACGAGATCATAATTTCAACATTTTGCATTGCATTTTCAAAATTGCAAGTAAAACCTGTTTCTTAAGGCAATATCTTTGTCTTGAAGTAAAACAACTTGTGTGTTTTGTTAAACGATCGTCGTGGTATGCTTTGTAAGTTTCCCTATGGAGCAAATGCATTGATGGCTGACTTCCTGCCACCGCCAGATGGTGCTTATATGTCTCATCAGTATTAGCACGATCTCTCTGCAACACGGTGTAAAAATATAAACTCTTCCTTGCTTAATTGCACAAAGCAAGTGTTCAAATTAAAGGATGTAGAGTTATATTTCGGAAATTTGTACACAAACCTTATGCAATTTGACGAAATCTCAGCGTCGGTCAGGGAAACCGCTTCTACCCCATTTTCCTGTTTTTCGCCGAGCTGTGGTCAACTTGTTGTCGACCGCTGCTCTCTTGTGGCGGTTTCCGTGTACTGCAGGACGTTTGGAAATGACACGCAGGATGTTTTTCAGATCGATTTTTTTGTGTGTCAGCGTGGAGAGGGCTTTGAATTTGATGAGACATATATGATGCATCCGGCGCGATAGGGTTAAAAGATATGAAAAACTGTGATTGTATTCTGCCTCATTTGGTCACAATGATTTTTCAAAAACCCACTGTTGTGTGACTTCCAGAGCTCCTATGAAAAACTGGTATTGGTGGCATCTTCGCCATGTTATACAAAAGAAATGACAGAACTCACCACTATGACATTTACAGTTTTATAAAGACTCAATGTCTGTTGGTGCTCTGTGGTGCTCTGTCTCATTTTTTTTAAAGAATGGACTTGTAAAAACGGCTGTGTGACATCTGCAGCTTGTTGCTCTATTGAAGTGGGGCCCCTGCTCTGATCTTTGCAGGCTAAAAACTGGACTTCTCCTTTAACGACTTAAGCTATGACTACGAAACTTGGTGACTTTTCCTACAATTTCGTTGGCTACAGTTTAGTACCAAAAGATTTTGTTTATCATTTTTGGCGTTGCCATGGCAACGGTTTTCTGACAGGTATGTCTAACCGAAAATCACTGTGCTAAGTCTCATTATTGTTCCTTTTTCATATTTTTTGGTATTTCCATTAGCATCGGGCAACTTTGTGAGCATTAAAGTGGTCTGAAGCATATAATCATTAAAATGTAAGCGTATTACCTAAATTTGATGGAAAATACATTATGGCGAGATTTTGGGCATTATAATCAGATGATGTCATAATGACGTCATAATACCAAATAATGACACAAAAATAATGTCATTCATAGATGTCCATATCGTCGGCTTGCTACCAAAACCGCCTAAGTCCAAATTTGGTCGAAATTAGATTTTTACATGAACTTACTCCCCTACCACAGCTGCATCACCCTGCCTTTCCGCCAGGGTCATTGATCAATAACAAAAGTCACCAGAGTCAAAAATCTGTATGCATAAAGTCACACACTGCCTATGAGAAAATGAATGACCAGGGACGTAGCTATAGGGAAGACAAGGAGGGCCTTTGCCTGTAGACCTAGGGCCCTCCTGCAGGTGGCAGGGGTAGGGGCCCTATTATGATCTTGGCATGTGGTATGGGGGCCCTATCTATTCATCCTGGGGCCCTGTGCACAATTGTTCTGCCAATGTGAATGACTTGGGTAACTTTACTTAGCCATTTTGATGCAAGAAACAGTTTATTTACATCTGTTAAGAGTTCTCTCTGTGTCTCTCTCTCTCTCTCTCTCTTCTCTCTCTCTCTCTCTCTCTCTCTCTCTCTCTCTCTCTCTCTCTCCCTCTTCAAAGACAATGGCCATGTTTCAAAACTTCTCATTCTTAGACATCTGTCTGAGATGATCTTGTTACCACACAATGGTTGTAGCCTTACATTAATTTATGATTGTAGCCTTAAAACGAAATTAGCAATTATTAATCATGTGCTTTATTTGATGTTATCACAGGTGTACAAAAGACTGCCATAGACTATATTCTCTTATGACAATCTGTTATTTTGTACATTTACCTATTAGTTCATTATGCAGATTTCAAACAGCTTTTGGTTGATGTCACTAGCGCAATACATTATTGCGTACATAGTAGAATAACCAACTCCAATGTGTAAAGGATCCAGTAGTGGTTCTATACCATATTCTGAATGCCACGGTCATGGCGTTGAAGTGGGCGGGGCACAGTTCTATGACCAGGTTACCTCGGTCATGGGCAAGGTTGAGAGGGTGGGGCAGTTCTATGAGCATGGAAAATAGCAGAAGTTAATCAAAGATGATACACAAGGAGGAGACAGTTCGTGAGGAGGTACAAGGACCAAAAGAAGTGCCCCACCCCTTCATCCTCCTCCATGACTGATGGGACCTCAACATGGAGATTGGAGGCCATTGCATGGCTTAATGTGTGTGTCACTGGATCTGTCCTGATATGAGAAAGGAATGTATTACCACTGTGGCAATTGCTCTGGCATAATGACAAAAAAGAGTTTTACTTTGGATGAAAATGTAAATAATGATTTCATTGAAAGCTAATATGACTGAAAATGTTAGAAAGTAAAATAAATCTGTGAAACTCTGTTGGACATGAGATTTACCAGCATGCTAGATTGTTACAAGGTCTACAAAAATATTTCAATTATTCACCATTTCCAGGATTAAAGTTCCTTTCCATTATTTTGAGTAATTACTACTTTTTGGGAATGCCAGCACCATGCAATACACTGGTGTTAAGACCTTTGTTGGTCTTTTGTCATTCTGGATTAAAGTTTGGAATAAAAATTAAAAGAATAGCATAACTATCAAAATAATGTGCAGTGCATTGTTCTTGTTGTGCTGCATCAAATAATTTATTTTAAAGTGTTTTGTTTTCCTTATATTAGGAACCATTTCATGTTTGACTTGAAGCTTCACTCAAAATAAATAAAGAAAATAAATTAACATCTTAGACAGGTACTGTTTGTAGTGGACCAATGACACAGACAGGATGACAGGATGATGCAGATGTGGTAGGGAGTAAAGTTCTGCAAAAATCTCCTTTGACCAAAATTATTAGGGGGGACTAACAATTGCTCTTTGCCCAGGGTCTCAGATTTCCTAGAGCCATCACTGATGTTTGGCGCCCCCTTTGGCGATTAGTTTTTCCCTGTTTTCCGAAAACCCCAAAATCGGACTTAGGCAGTTTTGGTAGCAAGCCGACGATATGTAGATCATCTCCCCCAAGTTACGTAGTCATACTGTATTCCGTTCATGAGTTATGAGAGGGGGGTCAAAAAAGCCCCCCCCCCCCAGGCCCAGGAATGCCAAAAAAGCCCAGTCTGAATAGGGTTAATAACTTATTTACAAACTTTGATGCAGTTCTGAGGTCTGCTGTGGATTATTTCTGATAATGTATGAGATATTACTTTTCATCATGTGATTTTTCTTTCTACATTAGATTTGTGTTTCACTCCATGTACACATGTATGCCCATTTGTGCAAATTCATCAGGGTTAATGTAGCACATCAATCGCTAATGCTTGCAATACTCAGCCCTGAGAAAGAATTGATCCATGAAGTGCATTCAGTCAGTCTTGCAGTGGTCTAGCACCATGCTCAGGGTAGCTCAGTCATGGTGATTGGAGGGGCAGGACAGCTGTTTAGTCAGGTTACCTCCCTACGAACAGTCTCCTCCTTTTGTATCATCACTGTTTTTTTCTCTTCTCCATGATGATAAAAGTGTCCCACCCCCCCAAAAAAAACCATGACAAAGGTGACCTGTTCATAGAACTTGGCCCCGCCCCAGTCCTAACCATGACTGAGGAACCTAGCGCATAGTATTCGTTCATGGCAAAGATCTACATCGTCGGCTTGCTACCAAAACCGCCTAAGTCCGATTTTGGGGTTTTCGGAAAACAGGGAAAAACTAGGCGCCAAAGGGGGCGCCAAACATCAGTGGCGGTTCTAGGAAATCTGAGACCCTGGGCAAAGAGCAATTGTGAGTCCCCCCTAATAATTTTGGTCAAAGGAGATTTTCGCAGAACTGCCCTTTTTTACTCCCCTACCACATCTGCATCATCCTGTCATCATGTCTGTGTAATTGGTCCACTTTATTTATTTTGAGTGAAGCTGCAAGTCAAACATGAAATGGCTCCTAAGGAAAACTTAATTATTAAAAACTTAAAAATTAATTATTAAATAAATTATTTTAAGCAGCAAAACAATAACAATTCACTGCACATTATTTTGATAGTTATACTATTCTTTTTAATTTTTATTCCATACTTTAATCCTGGATATGGTGAATGATTGAAATATTGTTGTAGACCTTGTAACAATCTAGCATGCTATGTATTAAGCTCATTATGTCTAACTGTTTAACTTAAACACTTAGGGGTTTCTTTTGCCTTAAGACATGTACATCTAGCATGCTGGTAAAACTCATGTCGACCCTGCCAACAGATTTTCACAGATTTCTTTTACTTTCTAGCACTTTCAGTCATATTAGCTTGCAATGAAACATTATTTGCATTCTCATCCAAAGTATAACTCTTTTTGTCATTGTGCCAGAGTGATTGCCACAATGGTCATGCATACATTGCTCATATCAGGGAAGCTCCCAACTGCATTGCCACACAGAGTAAGCCATGCAGTGACGCCCAATCTCCATGTTGAGGTCCCATCAGTCATGGAGGAGGATGAAGGGGTGGGGCACTTCTTTGGTCCTTGTACCTCCTCACGAGCTGTCTCCTCCTTGTTTATCATCTTTGCTTAACTTCTGCTCTTCTCCATGCTCATAGAACTGCCCCACCCTCCCAACCTTGTCCATGACCGAGGTAACCTGGTCATAGAACTGTGCCCCGCCCACTTCAACACCATGACCGTGGCATTCAGAATATGATATAGAAACACTACTGGATAGTTTACACCTTGGAATTGGTCATCCGATTGAGTATGCTAAAATGCATTGCATTGGTGACATCAACCCAATGCTGTTCAAAACTACATTATGAAAAATTACATAAGGACACGAGGCAGTCTATGGCAGTCACCTATAAATCTGTGATGACATCAAAGAAAGTACATGATTAAAAATTGCCGAATTCGTTTCAAGGCTACAACCATTGTTTGAGAAGATTATCTCAGACAGATATCTAAGGATGAAGTTTTGAAACATGGCCATTGTCTTTGAAGAGAGAGAGAGAGAGAGAGAGAGAAAAAACAACCTCTCAACAGATGTAAATAAACGGCTTCTTGCATCAAAAATGGCTAAGTCAAGTTACCCAAGTCATTCACATTGGCAGAACAATTGTGCACAGGGCCCCAGGATGAATAGATAGGGCCCCCATACCACCTGCCAAGATCATAATAGGGCCCCTACCCCTGCCACCTGCAGGAGGGCCCTAGGCCTACAGGCAAAGGCCCTCCTTGTCCTCCCTATAGCTACGTCCCTGGTCATTCATTTTCTCATAGGCAGTGTGTGACTTTATGCATACAGATTTTTTACTCTTGTGACTTTTGTGATTGATCTATGACCCTGGCGGAAAGGCAGGCTGATGCAGCTGTGGTAGGGGAGTAAGTTTATGTAAAAATCTCATTTTGACCAAATTCGGACTTAGGCGGTTTTGGTAGCAAGCTGACGATATGCTTGACATGCACCTCTATTAACAGAGCAAAGTCACAGAAATTATGTGAAATTTGAAGAGTATCCAAGTAAAGTATCAAAATATCTTATCAGATGAAAGAAATGTGTTAAAAAAAATCATATGCTCATAATTAAGCTTGGCAAACATCCTGTATCAAGACTATGTATTAACAATGCTACTTTACCAATCAGGATGATTCAATTAAATTATCACTACTGCAATTCAAGACTTGCTTTACGGTATAATAGCAAAATGTTAACTCCTACAGTATTGAGGTTAAAACACATGGCCATAACCTTTAATTCACAAACATTTAGTTACCAAAAAAATAGTTACCTAAAAGCCAAAAGAAAAAGAAAAATAATAATGGTATATAAATCACTCAACTGTTTCTTATTGTGTGCTTCAAAAATACTCAAGTCACATTTCTTGTATCAAAAATGCCCAAGTCAAACTGCCTGTCATTCACAGTGTCAGCCCAAATAGATTGGCACACAAAAGTCTGCAAAGGTCATGATTATGGCCCCTACCACAAATTCAGGAGGGCCCTGGATAAATGCCCTGCTTGTCCCCCTATAGCTCCGCCCCTGGTAATTCATGTGACTTTGGCATTTTCACAGGAGCTGCTGATGTTACAGCAAAGGGTTTTTCAAGAGTCATTACAAGACATTGATGCAGAACACCATCCCAGTTTTTGGATATGTTACAAACAGACATCATATCTTTCCAAAACTGTTCAGTTCATTGTGGTGATTGCTGTCATTGTTTTGGTATAGCATGGCAAAGTTGCCCCCCAATATCAGGTTTTCATAGGAGCAGTGGAAATCACACAACAGTGGGTTTTCAAAAAATCATTGTGACCAAATGAGGCAGAATACCATCCCAGTTTTTGGATATCGTCGGCTTGCTACCAAAACCGCCTAAGTCCGAATTTGGTAAAAATGAGATTTTTGCATAAACTTACTCCCCTACCACAGCTGCATCACCCTGCCTTTCCGCCAGGGTCATTGATCAATCACAAGAGTCACCAGAGTCAAAAATCTGTATGTATAAAGTCACTCACTGCCTATGAGAAAATGAATGACCAGGGACGTAGCTATAGGGAGGACAAGGAGGGCATTTGCCTGTAAGGCTAGGGCCCTCCTGCAGGTGGCAGGCGTAGGGACCCTATTATGATATTGGCAGGTGGTATGGGGGCCCTATCTATTCATCCTGGGGCCCTGTGCACAATTGTGCTGCCAATGTGAATGACTTGGGTAACTTGACTTAGCCATTTTTGATGCAAGAAGCAGTTTATTTACATCTGTTGAGTTTTTTTTCCCTCTTCAAAGACAATGGCCATGTTTCAAAACTTCATCCTTAGACATCACTGTGTGAGATAATCGTATTACCACACAATGGTTGTAGCCTTAAAATTGAGCTGTCGGAAATGATTACAGATTATTAATATTAATTTATTTGATTTTATCACAGGTTTTTACTTCTATTATCTGTTATTTCATACTTTTATCTAATGTCTTTTAAAGTAAACTTTGAACAATACTGGAGTGAGGTCTCCAATATCGTCGGCTTGCTACCAAAACCGCCTAAGTCCGATTTTGGGATTTTCGGAAAACAGGGAAAAACTAGTCGCCAAAGGGGGCGCCAAACATCAGTGGCGGTTCTAGGAAATCTGAGACCCTGGGCAAAGAGCAATTGTGAGTCCCCCCTAATAAATTTGGTCAAAGGAGATTTTTGCAGAACTTTACTCCCCTACCACATCTGCATCATCCTGTCATCCTGTCTGTGTCATTGGTCCACTACAAACAGTACCTGTCTGAGATGTTTATTTATTTTCTTTATTTATTTTGAGTAAAGCTGCAAGTCAAACATGAAATGGCTCCTAAGGAAAACAATACACTTTAAAATGAATTATTTGATGCAGCATAACAAGAACAATGCACTGCACATTATTTTGATAGTTATACTATTCTTTTCAATTTTTATTCCAAACTTTAATCCTGAATGACAAAAGACCAACAAAGGTCGGCGTCTGCACCTGCACTTAACACCCGTGTATTGCTTGATGCGTGCACTCCCAAAAAGTAGTAATCACTAAAAATAATGGAAAAAAACTTTAATCCTGGAAACGGTGAATAATTGAAATATTTTTGTAGACCTTGTAACAATCTAGCATGCTGGTAAATCTCATGTCTACCAACAGATTTTCACAGACTTCTTTTACTTCCTAGCACTTTCAGTCACATTAGCTTTCAATGTCATCATTATATACATTATCATGGAAAGTAAAACTCTTTTTGTCATTGTGCTAGAGAAATTGCCACAGTGGTAATACATTCATTTCTCATATCAGGACAGATCCAGATTGCAGTGCCACACAGAGTAAGCCATGCAGTGGCCTCCAATCTCCATGTTGAGGTCCCATCAGTCATGGAGGAGGATGAAGGGGTGGGGCACTTCTTTTGGTCCTTGTACCTCCTCACGAACTGTCTCCTCCTTGTTTATCATCTTTGATTAACTTCTGCTCTTCTCCATGCTCATAGAACTGCCCCACCCTCCCAACCTTGCCCATGACCGAGGTAACCTGGTCATAGAACTGTGCCCCGCCCACTTCAACACCATGACCGTGGCATTCAGAATATGGTATAGAACCACTACTGGATCCTTTACATCTGTGAGCTGATCATTCTATTGTGTATGCAGTAATGTATTGCACTAATGACATCAGTCCAATGCTGATCAAAACATACATTATAAGACATTAGATAAATGTATGAAATAACAAATTGCCATAAGAGGATGCAGTCTGTGGCATTCTTCTATAAACCTGTGATTACATCAAATAAAGCACATGATTAATAATTGCTCAATTCATGTAAGGCTGCAATCATAAATTAATGTAAGGCTACAACCATTGTGTGGTAACAAGATTATCTCAGACAGATGTCTAAGGATGAAGTTTTGAAACATGGCCATTGTCTTTGAAGAGAGAGAGAGAGAGAGAGAGAGAGAGAGAGAGAGAGAGAGAGAGAGAGAGAGAGAGAGAGAGAGAGAGAGAGAGAGAGAGAGAGAGAGAGAGAGAGAGAGAGAGAGAGAGAGAGAGAGAGAGAACTCTTAACAGATGTAAATACACTCTTAAGTCAAGTTACCCAAGTCATTCACATTGACAGAACAATTGAGCACACGGTCCCAGGATGAATAGATAGGGCCCCCGTACCACCTGCCAAGATCATAATAGGGCCCCCTACCCCTGCCACCTTCAGGAGGGCCCTAGGCCTACAGGCAAATGCCCTCCTTGTCCTCCCTATAGCTACGTCCCTGGTCATTAATTTTCTCATAGGCAGTGTGTGACTTTATACATACAGATTTTTGACTCTGGTGACTGTTGTGATTGATCAATGACCCTGGCAGAAAGGCAGGGTGATGCAGCTGTGGTAGGGGAGTAAGTTTATGCAAAAATCTAATTTTGACCAAATTCGGACTTAGGCGGTTTTGGTAGCAAGCCGACGATATATTACATTATTGTATACACAGTGGGTTGATGAAGTTCAATGTGTAAAGAATCCAGTAGTGGTTCTATACCATGTTCTGAAAGCCACGGTCATGGTGTTGAAGTGGGCGGGGCACAGTTCTATGACCAGGTTACCTCTGTCATGGTCAAGGTTGGGGGGTGGGGCAGTTCTATGAGCATGGAGAAGAGCAGAAGTTAACCAAAGATGATAAACAAGGAGGAGACAGTTTGTGAGGAGGTACAAGGACCAAAGCAGTGCCCCACCCCTTCATCCCCCACCATGACTGATGGACCCTCAACATGGAGATTGGATGCCACTGCAAGCTAGAATTGTCCTGGCATAAGCCATGGATGCATTACCATTGTGGCAATTGCTCTGGCACAATGGCAAAAAGTGTTTTACTTTGAATGAAAATCTAAATAATTTTCTCATTAGAAACTAATTAGCAAGTAAAAGACAACTGTGAAAATCTGTTGGTAGCCATGAGATTGACCAGCATGCTAGACTAATTTAAGGTCTACAAAAAATATTTCAATCATTCACCATTTCCAGGATTTAAGTTTGGAATACAAATGAAAATCATAGTATAACTCTCAAAATAATGTGCAGTGCATTGTTCTTGTTGTGCTGCATCAAATAATTTATTTTTAAATGTTTTGGTTTCCGTAGAAGGTGTTTCATGACTAGCAGCTTCACTCAAAATAAATAAATAAAATAAATTAACATATTTGACAGGTATAGTTTGTAATGGACCAATGGCACAGACAGGATGACAGGATGATGTAGAAGTGGTAGGGGAGTAAAGTTCTGCAAAAGTCTTCTTTTGACCAAAATGATTAGGGGGGACTCACAATTGCTCTTTGCCCAGGGTCTCACATTTCCTAAAACCGCCACTGGTGTTTAGCGCCCCGTAAGAAATTTAGTTTTTCCCTTTTTTCCGAAAACACCGAAATCGGACTAAGGCGGTTTTGGTAGCAAGCTGACGAACTGTTCAGAACAGATATCTAATCTTTCCAAAACTGTTGATAATATTGTGGTGAGTCGTGACATTTTTTTAAAAAAATAACGTGTCAAAGATGACACCAAGTTTCAGTTTTTCCATATTAAAGACTTCATATCTTCTAAACTGTTCATCGCAGAAGATCAGTCTTTCAACACAACATGCACAGAATGGTTGGGAACATACAGTACATTGTCAATATCAAACCTCTCTCTTTGAAGGACTGTGGTAAGCGCAGTTTTAAAGATGCCCATAAATTCAAAGGTGAGAATTTTTCAAGCAACTTTAAGCCCCCAGAAAACGGTGGTAAATGACAAGAGGATGTGTGAAAATCCACATTTCACAAGTACATGTTCCAAATGTTACCCCTTGAAATTCATAAGGACCTACTTAAAGTAGTTTTTTAGATACAACACTCTGAAAGTGGGCTCTCTGAGAAGTCTGTTCCAAACGAGTCAGGGGGGTACCTGACAAAAACATTTTTAATGACAAAACTATGAGGAGTTGAGAGCTATAATTTTTCACTTTTCCTATTGGGACGTTTGTGAACCTTCTTGATTTTTTTCTGCCAAATCTGAGATGGTCGTGCGGGATGATTCGGAGATTTGGCGTGGAATGACCCACTATGTCAAATGGCCCAGCTGTCTAGCACGATGTTTCAGAGCGCAGCGCACACTGACTAGGCTACTCACTGAAAAGGCAGAAGTAAACTCGCTGGGAATATTAAAAGGGAGGCTCGTAGGCTACACACAGACATATGAACCCAATTTTGTGGACTGGACAAAAAGCGGAGGAAATGTGAATGTTATGAAAGGAAAAAAAAGTCCACCTTTAGAGGCGCTGTGGGCTGTCAACTAATTACAGTTCCATGTCATGGAGCGTTATGCAACGCAAACGCCCTCGATCCAAGCAGAGAGGAAAATGTGAATGTTACAAAAGGAGAAAAGCTAACCAAATGTTACAGGTCCACGTTTAGAGGAAGAGCTGTATGCGCTGCGGGTCGCCTGTCAACTAATTACGGTTCCATGTCGTGGAGCGTTATGCAATGCAAACGCCCCTCTATCCGAGCACAAACATCTGTGTCAAAAACTGCCTGTCGACTTCTAAATCGTTCATTTCCGCGAGTCTCTGACGAACCAAAATAAAGTTCCCTCCCATTGTCCAAACGCAAAACAATGCCGAAAATTGAATGCCCCCCTCAGTTATCTCACTCACTCTTGCCGGTTTGGTTACATATCATATGGCCTACGTTTTGGCTTGCACGCATTCGCTCCGGTCCAAAATGCCAACTCTGCCGCCTTGTGGCCACAGGAAGGAACAATTGAAGGAATGCGTTTCAGACGGACGGACGGACAGACAGACCCTCTTATAGAGATGCTGGGACGCATCTAAAAATCTGGGGGGCTGGGGAACCTTTTGGGTCATTCCACGCCAAATCTCCGAATCATCCCGCACGACCATCTCATATCTGGAAGAAAAAAATCAAGGAGGTTCACAAACGTCCCAATAGGAAAAGTGCAAAATTATAGCTCTCAATTCCTCACAGTTTTGTCATTAAAAATGTTTTTGTCAGGTACCCCCCTGACTCGTTCGGAACAGAGTTCTCAGAGAGCCCACTTTCAGATTGCTGTATCCAAAAAACTGCTTTAAGTAGGTCCTTACAAATTTCAAGGGGTAACATTTGGAACATGTATTTGTGATATGTGGATTTTCACTTATCCACTTGTCATTTACCACCGTTCTCTGGGGGCTTAAAGTTGCTTGAAAAATTCTCACCTTTGAATTTGTGGGCATCTTTGAAGGACCGTGGTAAGCGCCGTTTTAAAGACAGAGGTTTGATATGGACAGTAAAAAATATTCCAGTGATGTCACAGTAAACTACTGTGAAATGAATGCAATTAGTATCCAGTAATTCCATGTGGCCATCCTCACAGTTTACTGTGATCTTCTCACAGTAGTTTACTGTGGCCACACCACAGTAAGTTACTGTCACCCTACCCACACTACCATGAATCCGCCCCTCCATTCATCACCACAAAAGAGGTAGCTACCATGTTATTGTGGCACCTCCCATTCCCCACCATGACTGAGACAACTGTGGCATGGAACCAGTCCATCACACTGTTCTCTTGTATTGATAGACAAAAACTATCCATACTATCCAACTATCCATACTATCCAACATCCAAACTATCCATAACCACAGAGAAATTCAAGTTTCTGCAGTATGTGCAATATTATTACCACTTAATAATTGCAATCTCCTGGATGAGAGTACATTAACCAGTGTGCATAGAATACTCTAGTTGAGCATAATTAGACAATCCTGAAATTTCTTAATCAAGTAAGCAACACACCAAAAAGGGTACCTGCTACCACAATACTCACTACCAACTAAATAGCTAGTCAGCCAACAAACCAGTCCACCAGCCAACCAAAAGAGTCAGTTGTCAGCTAGCCAGCCAAAGAGCCGGCTAACCAACTAACACTCAGTTAGTCAGCCAACTAACCAACAAACAAGTCAGTTGTATGGCTAGCCAGCTAACAAACCAGCCATACAGTCAACCAAAAGAGTCAGTTAGCCAGCCAACCAGCTGGCCAACAAACAGTCAGTTGGTCGGTCAGTTAGCTCACTAACCAACAAGCCGGACAGAGAGCCAGCGAACCAGTCATTTAGGCAAGCAACTCAAGCATTGTGACAGTCTGAGTTTATATAGAGGTGAAAGTTAACCATGTGACCAGAGTAATCAGGCATGTGGCAGCTGCAGGAAGTAATTCAATGAACTTGTAACAGTCATATATACTCAAGTGAGGGCAGGTACTAATTGACAGATTGATTGGGCACTACCATTGTTCCTGGTTGATGGTAGGCAATGTCAATCATGTCAAGCATTTGACTTTCAATTGTGCAATGGCACTTCACAAGATTCCCTATTTTATTTTACTAGGTGGCAATATTCTGATTTAAAATTGGATGCTGGAGTTTTGGCGTGCACATCCAAGACAAAGGCATTAGCAGGTGCCAACTTAAAAAAGTGTTTGTGTAGCACATTGGTTGCAACTTCATTTATTGGAAGCAGAACCAGCAACATTTCCAATCATAGACCTTCTTCTAATTAGGCCTGACAATAAGTAATTACACTCCATCATGGCCAGGAGCAACCTAAAGTGACATACAGATATGCAACATTGGTTACTGTCCCTAGGGTAATGCCGGGTTAGGAGGGATTAGTTACTGTGACATTCTGCCATAATTTGTTACTGTGAAATCCAGAGAGACTTTTCGTCATATCACAGTTAACTACTGTGCGGTTATAACACGTGTTCTCTACGTCTAGGCCATGATTGGGTGCATTATGTGGCTGCCTTGGCCTAATGGTTAGGGAGGTGGACTTAAGATCAGAGAGTTGCAGGTTCTAATCCCTCCTAACCCGGCATTACCCTAGGGACAGTAACCAATGTTGCATATCTGTATGGGTCATTCCACGCCAAATCTCCGAATCATCCCGCACGACCATCTCAGATTTGGCAGAAAAAAATCAAGGAGGTTCACAAACGTCCCAATAGGAAAAGTGCAAAATTATAGCTCTCAATTCCTCATAGTTTTCTCATTAAAAATGTTTTTGTCAGGTATGAAAAATTGATATTAGGGGCATATTCTCCATGTTATACAAAAGAAATGACAGAACTCACCACTATGACATTTACAGTTTTAGAAAGACTCAATGTCTGTTTTTAACATATCCAAAAACTGGGGTGGTGCTTTGCCTCATTTTTTAAGAATGGACTTGTAAAGACAGCTGTGTGACATCTTCAGCTTGCTGCTCTATTGAGGTGGGGCCCCTGCTCTGATCTTTTGCAGGCTACATGGGGGCCCTATCTACCAGCATTTGCCATGAGGCCCTATGTACAATTGTTCCGCCACTGTGAATGACTTGAGCAATTTGAGTCAGACATTTTTGATACAAGATATTTGACTTGAGCATTTTCGACACACTCAATATAATACGGCAAAAAAGTAAAAGTGGCTTTTGACAGAGTTTTTTTTCAGCTTTTTCTGAAACTACATTTCAGTAAATCAAAGGTTATAGACGTGTGTAAATCTTTTCTATGAGGAATTGAGAGCTATAATTTTGCACTTTTCCTATTGGGACGTTTGTGGACCTCCTTGAATTTTTTCTGCCAAATCTGAGATGGTCGTGCGGGATGATTCGGAGATTTGTCGTGGAATGACCCTTTTCCAACATCTACTATTACAGCTGGGATTGCCCTCCTGCAATGAAGTGACACTGACTTGTGTGGAAGGTGGCAGATATACTGGCAATCTTCTCCTCAGTTCCACTATAGGGATCCGCACAGACAGTAACAGTAACAGTGTACTGCGTTTCTGGCTGCAGGCCTGTAAGAGTTGTGCTGCAGGACTCTGTAGAGATGGTCTGGGGTTCACCCCCTTCACTGCAGTAGGAGATCAGGAACTTGTGTGGAATCTGTTCCATCCCCTGCTGTAGGCTCCAGCTGAGATCTGCCTTCCACTGGTCACCTGATTCTGCTCGATCCACAGCCACACACAAGTCCTTGGGAGCAAGGCTAACTGTGTTGGGGAGAAGATATTCAATAATGTATTATTTGCGATGACATTAAAGTGACCTTATTGGAAATCATGACTCAGAAGTTCAGGTCTCTTCTTGTACCTCTTAAAAGTCTTTTTTCCAGCTGTTAATATTGTAAGGTCAGCTGTCTACCTGAGAGAGATATGACATTTCCAACATCTACTGATTACAGCTGGAACTACCCTTTTAAAATAAAGTGACACTGACTTGTGTGGAAGGTGGCAGATATACTGGCAATCTTCTTTTCCCTTCCAACATGGGGATCCGCACAGACAGTAACAGTAACAGTGTATAGATACCAGTTTTCCACCTACACCTGGCTGTGCTGTGCCGTGTTGTGTTGTGCTGTGTTGAGCTGAGCAGGGCTGTAAAGTCAAAATGGCTGACTTTTCCATTCGAAAACGTGCAGCCCCCAAGAAGGTGGCACCTAAGGCTGCACCTAAGGGACCATCTGACATTATGGAAAGCTAAAAAGTGTCTACACCAGCTAAAAACATTTGCAGAGCATTTTTTCAGCTTTCCTTGTTCTATTTTCCACTGTTTCCACATACACTTCTGCAGATGAAGTGAGCCAATGATGAACACATGATATTGATGGTTGAAATGTACAAAGTAAAAAATATTCCTGTGATGTCACAGTACCTTACTGGCTAATAATTGCATTCATTTCACAGTAGTGTACTGTGGCAATCCTCACAGTTTACTGTGATCTTCTCACAGTAGTTTACTGTGGCCACACCACAGTAAGTTACTGTCACCCTACCCACACTACCATGATCCCGCCCCTCCATTCATCACCACAAAAGAGGCAGCTACCATGTTATTGTGGCACCTCCCATTCCCCACCATGACTGAGACAACTGTGGCATGGAACCACTCCATCACACTGCTCTCAAGAATGAATAAACAGAACTGTCCATGAACACAGAGAAACTGAAATATCTGCACTATGTGCGATATTGATACCATTTAATATTTGTAGTCTCCTGAATGACAGTACATTACCCAGTGTGCATAGAATACTCTTGTTGAGCATGATTAGACAAAGCTGAAATTTCCTAATCAAGTAAGCAACACAGTACAAAGGATACCTGCTACCATGATGCTCACTACCAACTAAATAGCTAGACAGCTAATAAACCAGTCAGCCACTCAACCAAAAGAGTCAGTTAGCCAGCCAAACAGCCGGCCAACAAACAGTCAGTTGGTCGGTCAGTTAGCTCACTAACCAACAAGCCGGACAGAGAGCCAGCGAACCAGCACTGTGCTGTGCCATTTAGGCAAGCAACTCAAGCATTGTGACAGTCTGAGTTTATATAGAGGTGGAAGTTAACCATGTGACCAGAGTAATCAGGCATGTGACAGCTGCAGGTAGTAATGCAATTAACTTGTGACAGTCCTATGTACTCAAGTGAGGTCAGGTACTAATTGACAGATTGATTGGGCACTACCATTGTTCCTGGTTGATGATAGGCAATGTCAATCAAGTCATGCAGCATTTGACTTTCAATTTTGCAATGGCACTTCACAAGATAGCCTACCCAGACAGCACGAAGCATCTTGCTGACGTCGGCTATTGGACGGCGACATCGGAAAAATATTGTTGTCTTTTTTTGTCTTATAAACATCTGATGACAGTTTCTAATCGCGTAAAAATCCCAGCGTTTCGATGGAAGTGCATTAGATTCATCGAGTACTTGCAGGCCCCCCCCTCACAGGCCTGGGGGGGCCCGGGCCCGGGGGCAGTTGTCCCCCCAGCCCCCCCTATAAGCCTCTAGCGCTAGAAGTCTCTCAAAAAGAGATGAATAAAGTAAAACAAAAACAATCATGTAGATGGGTCATATAGTCACAGCAATGCTGCTCAATATGTTCTTCACACAGTCAATACGACCCACTGTGGTTCCAATCCTAGAGTGCACGGATATGCAGATTTTTGGGGTAGTTTTTTATACAAAGAGAACAGGCGCATAAAGTTGATTATGTTCTGTTCCTGTTCAGAAAAATGCTTTGGTCATACACTGTATTGTAAAGCTGGATTCCAAATGTAAAGAGGAGGATACTGACACCCTCAGAATTGGAAACCCAGTCTGCACAGTGTTGGCTACTTATACGTTACAAAATGATAAACAATGAATAATTGACTTACCTGCACATACTGGTGCTACAGCTCTTACTCTGCCAGTATTTCTATCAACTGATACTCTGTATATTTGTTTCATAGCGATTCGTTTCTGGATTGGATTGGTCAAATAGATTAGTCACCTGCAATGTGGAACTCTCCTCATTTGTTAGGCAAAAAAGATTATCATAATTTTGATATGACATCTTCCAAAACGTTCTCAATTCCCTAACACTATCTTGAAAATTGAGCAGACTATTCTGCATATGATGACTTATATGAAGAAAATGTGCTGAAATGTTTTCAGGACAACCATTACACTGAGAATCAACCAATTGGGATAGAACATTTGAAAATTGTACTAAATGTAAGCTGATTGTGTTAACTGTAGGATACTTGTACATAGCTATTTGCAAGGATGTACTACATGATTGAGACATGTACAAAAGCATTTCAAATTTGATGAAAGCAATGATAAATGTCATTCTGTTGTGAGGAACTGCCAATTAGTTTTGGGATTTGTCCATGTTTTGAGAATGACATCTCAGTTTCAAGAAATGAGCCAAACCAATGGAGAAAAACTGTAACACACTGTCCGCCAAACTGTGCTATCTGTCTTTGCTGATGATATCTTCATGCAAGTTGCTATTTACCTGTGGTGATTTTGGAGGCTGACAGCCCTTGGGAAGAAGCTGTCTGTCCCTGTTTGTCTTGGCTGTTACCACTGTAAGGTGTGACCCCCTCACCCCTCACCCCACACACGGCCCCTAACAGCTTCATTACCATAACAAAATGAGTGATTAGTGTATTAGGTAAAAGCCGCCAGGTCAAATGACCCCTCTCTGGTACTTCTAGGTAGGCAGAAAAATCCTGGTAGTTCTAGTGTTAAAGGGACACTCCACCCATTTTGCATTAGGCGTTCCATTGCTAGACACCCGTCATACTTTTGAATGATCTTGCAAAAATCTCTCAATTCCCCCTGAGACAGGAAAAATCCGTATTCACCTCTTAACACTTCCTCCGACAATTATGTAAACATCATCATTTTGCATCATTGACGGAGGAAGTGAAAGAGAGGTGGATTTCTGTTGAGACTACAAGCCTTTTCCCACCCTTTCAACCCCGCCCATAGGGGGTTAAACCTAATGCTCTAACAGACCCATCACAGATCAGTGTCCCAGTGCTTTTGAAATCACTGGCATTGAGGCTCCAGTAAGCAGTGTTGCCAGATTGGGCTGTTTCCTGACCAATTGGGGTGCTTGGGATGGCAACCTGTGGGTAAAAATGGCATTTTGCAGGAAAACTCGCCCACTCTTTCCCATAGACATCAATAGAATTGGGCGGGATTTAGGTCTTCCAGACGGGTTTTGAGCATTTTTGGGGCTGGAAATCATCAGCCTCATCTGGCAACACTGCCAGTAAGTCACTGGCATAGCTGGAAAGGAGAAGCTGGAGCACACTGCAGCTTAGTTTTCAAGACTTTATTTTGTAGACACACCTGACCAACGTTTTGCTGTTGCTACACCTTCTTCAGAGTCAAATGATGGCAAGAGAGAGACACAGATTTCAAGACTTGACATTCACAGGTGACCCCACTTGGTTTGGCTAAATTGGTCTCATCTCATTGCAGGTAATTGACCCCACCCAGCAACACCAGGACAGGATTGCAGACAATTAGACAGAGAGGCTTCGTGGAAAGGCATTTTGGATTCATACTCTAAATTCAGTGGAGCCTCAGGGCATAAATGAGAAACTCAATATGTCTTGCTTTCTGTAACAAATTGCTCCAACATCGCAGCTGTGGTCTTGTAATAATTGTAGCTGTGATTTTATTAACCCTTTAACGCATAACATGGGTCTAAATAGACCCGGCTGAGTTTAAAATTTCTATATCTTTGTAAGAATACAATTTTCTTACTCAGCACTCCATGAATTCCTCAATTGACTTGTTTTCGTCCCTTAGATGACTTAATTTATTTTTATGCATCATAACTTTTTGCGTGAAAACACTTTTTTGGTTACTACCCCTTTAACGCATAACATGGGTCTAAATAGACCCGCATTCATTTCCTATGTAATTTCATCACAAGCTTAATGTCTCTTAGCCATATTGAAAAAGGATTTTGATTCTTTTACTAAAAGTCCAACTTTGTATCATTTATGGAGTATTAACTCCAAACATCAATACTTATTTTAAATACTTGATGGTTATTCTTTGATATAGAAGTCATTTTATATAACTATATGATATTTAGACACATGGGTCTAAATAGACCCACATTCATTTCCTATGTAATTTCATCACAAGCTTAATGTCTCTTAGCCATATTGAAAAAGGATTTTGATTCTTTTACTAAAAGTCCAACTTTGTATCATTTATGGAGTATGAACTCCCAACATCAATACTTATTTTAAATTCTTGATGGTTATTCTTTGATATAGAAGTCATTTTATATAACTATATGATATTTAGACACATGGGTCTAAATAGACCCGCATTCATTTCCTATGTAATTTCATCACAAGCTTAATGTCTCTTAGCCATATTGAGATTTTGATTATTTTACTAAAAATTCAACTTTTTGTCGTAACTCCCAACATTAACAGTTAATTCAAATACTTTATGGATATTCTTTGAAATAGACATCTTTTTATACAATTATATGATATTTACACACATGGGTCAAAAATGATCCGCATTCATTTTTCATATACAGAATTATTAGGCAAACATGTTTTTTGATCATATTGTCTTTTTTATGCTTGTTTTCCAACAGGAATCTATATGAACTTGAAAACCTATTGGATTTAAATATTCCAGGCCATGCATATTTGTATAAAAATATGGGGCTGTGGTCGAAGGTGCCCAACATCTTATATCAGGTGTGCATAATTATTAGGCAACTTTGTTGTCTTCTTGAAAAAATCTAACAAACTCTGAAAAGTCGATTAACAATTTTGAAGTCTTCTAGAGGGATGTGGCTGTCGTGAAATTGGCTAGACGTTGGTCACTTTACCACAGAATTATGAAATGCATCATTACAAAGTCATCAGTCTCGTAAGAAATGTCACAGCCAAAAATTGAGAAGAATTTAAG
This sequence comes from Engraulis encrasicolus, assembly GCF_034702125.1. NCBI lineage: Eukaryota > Metazoa > Chordata > Actinopteri > Clupeiformes > Engraulidae > Engraulis > Engraulis encrasicolus. The sequence goes on along the minus strand of NC_085869.1, from coordinate 271,054 downwards.
GTGGAGCTACAAAAAAGTATTACCCTGCAGTCCTATAATATTACACAACATAAACCAAGTTAATTAAGTCAAGACTGGGTCAAAAATACCTGGGGACAGAGTTTTCAAAGTTAGGCCTATATGGACTTGGGAAAGTGACTCTTGACAGACAGGGTGGATGAGCCCATGGCTGGATCATTGAGAGGAAGACATTTGCATCTTTTGAATACCATGGTATTTATGCTGTACTTTGCTGGCATTTGAGTGGAACTCAGGAACTCATGTAAGTGTGCACATTGCTGATCTAGCCATAGACTCATCTACCTGGTCCATTAACAGTCACCTTCACTAGTTCATAAAACCATTGAAAAAAACTGTCTAAAGACATTTCTTGACCCAGTCTTGACTTAAGTTTCTTGTTGAGTGGTCTTCAGGTTTCAGCCTTTTTTTTTTTACCTAGGCCATGTCTCTGAGTGCTGAATACAATGTTCTTGTGGACACTGAATGTAGGTTTCAGTTCTGGAATATAACAGATTTCTTCTAAATCTGGTAGTGACTTTGTGAGCTCATGTCATGTGACACTGATGGCTTTGTAACAGTGCTTTAGACGGATGGGACCAATATTTCAAGACAGCCACACCCCTCTGGAAGACATCAAAATTGTTTATAGTATTTTTGGAGTGTGTTACACAGTAAATTTGCCAGTGTTAATTTTGCAGTGTTAAGGCTTATTAACACTATTGGAGTAATTCCAACACCACATGGAGTGAGATGCTCTCCAGTGTCAGTGACAAATGAAGTTGTTAAATTGTGTGGAGTTAGAAGTACTCCAGAGAGCCCCCTCCTCCTCGAGGTGATGGAGTTTGTCTGTGCCATTGTATGCCCTAGTAACAGAGAACGTAAAGGGAACGTTTGACTTTTAGTTCTTTAAAGGTTGAGGTTATTACCAAACCAAAATCTACCACCTAGAAACGTTCCCTTTGGTTACAGTAAAAACCAAGCAATTCCTCCAGATTTAATCATTTACACAATCTTTTTTGTATTATTCCATTTCATTCATTTAACTCAACTTGGTTGGGTTGATCTAAGGTTTGGCTGTGCACACAACATCACACAAAAGATGTGTTGAGTGAAAGAAATAACTTGAGAACTTGTTACACCTTTGCCGGTAACAAGCAGGCCCCTCACAACCAATCTGTCCATCAGCGCCTGGCCAAACCTAATTACTTAGGGCTGGTATATCATGACTCAATTGCTTGCACCTGAAAAACTCCTAATCAATCTGGTCACATGGTACTCTTGAGCCTGTATATAAACCTGGACTGTCACAGTGCTTTAAATATTTGCCTGCCTGCTGGCTGGTCAGTATGGCACAGCATAGCGCTTGTTTACCTGCTTTGCAAGCAAGCTAAAGGCGCTTTTGGCTTATGGCATTTGTTAGCTACATCTTGTGCCTTGCTTTGTGAGCTAGTCAGTAACAGCACATGTTACATTGCTTGCTCCATTGTGCACTTGAAGTAGATGGTATGGTTATATTTTAAACTTCATTAAGGAAAACATTTGGTATTAGTCCCCACTAGATTGTGTTCATACATGCTCAGCTGAAATTTCTCAAACATTGTGGTGCAGTACAGCATAGACTGATATGTAAAATATAGACATGTAACATGTTTTCAATAACTTTAAGCAATATCTTCAGAGAGCAGTGTGGCAAACTGATGCCAGGCGCAGGGTGTTTCAGTCATGGTGGAGGATGGGAGGTGCTTAATTACCATGATCAGGGTACCTCAACTATGGTGAGAGATAGTGGGGCAGGACCAAAACACATTCACAATAATAAACAAGGTTGGGGGAACATCAGGAGCATGTCTAAGGAACCAAATATGCAACCAACAAGGTTAAGGGAAGGGAAGGGAACAAACACGACATGAACAGGAATAAAGTGACGGTGAGAGAACAATAAGGGAACGGAATGGGAACTACACATATAACATTCTAGGAACGAAAATTAAACTTTCCTGCCAACCAAGTGAGAACGGATAAATAACCAAACATGACTCTCTGGGGACGTACCCAGAACTAAACTGGAACCAAGGGCTTGTGTTCCAGGAACCTGCTTAGAACTAAAAAATGTTAGTAGGGTGCTCCCCGAAACTGCTTTACTCTATATAGTGTTAGCTTAACACTATAAATCTAACACCAGTGTTTAACACTGATCTGGAGCAGGACCAAATAGACACTAGAACAGTGTTAATATTAACTCTTTAAGTGTTATTTTAACACTACACAATTTACTGTGTAGATGTCTTTTGTGGCATATTTTCCCATAGGAAAGCAAAGTTGCCTAATAATTATGCACATTAATTATGCCCTGATATAGGCTATTGGGCTCCTCCGATCACACACACCGTCTCTTATTACACAAATGAGCATGACTTGGAATGCTTAACCTTTTAAGCGCCAAAGTCGCAGAATTGCGACGGTACGTCATCATGAACAAAAGCGCATGTAGATCAAACCAGCGGTCTTAATAGTGTTCATCCTCCCTACCAGTAGTTGGCAGACATGCTACCCTTTCAAACAAGACTACGATTGCGTCATTTTGTAGTTCACAGAGTCTTTGGTTAAGCAGTAAAAGACGCGACCTGTGACACGACCACAAAATGCGGAAGTAGCCACTTTGCGTCTTTGACTCGAGGCGTGCGAGTTGGGTTTGTGTTGTTATCAGTGAACTATCAGCGAGCTATTTCATCATGGCTAGTGAGAAGTTGAATCGTGATGAAGTTCTGAGCATGTTATTTGCCTATTCTGACTCCGAAGGACAGTTTTTATCTCACGAGGAGGATAATGATCGGACGAGCACTCTTTGTTTACCGTGGCGAAACTTCCGAAGGCAGTGATGCCGACATGCGAAGCAAGGATGTTCTCTAAGCACACACACACATTGAAACTCATTCGGTGACTTTATCCGATCTCAAGTGAGTCGGTGGTAGTGGCGAATGCAGTCGTAGTGTCCATACAGGTATTGGTGGAGGAATTAGGGGTGAGAGAAGTGGGTCTGGTATGTTAGCTTGCGCTCCCTCCATTCAGCCCATTCAGTGGTGCGGGTAGCCACCTATCCGGACGCAAACGCAATAATCCTGGGATCAGACAAACACTGTTCACCAAGCAGCACACACGCACTCATTCTGTCCCTCTTTCTGACTTCTACTGGGTGGATGGCAGCGGCTAACGTGGCCATATCTCCGTATGGAGAGGCTTTGGTAATAGAACGCACGGTGAAGAGAAGACGCATAGGCAACCCTAAAAACATGAATGTTTTAGACTCGTTGTTGACAATCAGCCTGGTCACAGCGTTTTGACTGTCTTTGTAAGAGTTATACAAATCAGTAAAACAGCAAATAAAGACGAAAGAGGTGGCGATATATTTCTCTCAAACGGGGGAGAGGGTGGAGGCGCTGCGCTCTCCATGCGAGGGGGCGGGGATTGTGTTCCTGATCGGCTTCAGGTGTCAGGCTATAACGTAGCCTAATTACGTTGGACACAATACTATGGACATAATACTTGTGATTTCATACTCATTATGTTGACAGTTTGCCCATTAGTTTTGTGAAATGTAAGTGACAAACTGTAGAAGTTACTGAGCTAGAGTGTGCCATGATCAACCATTTTACTGCCTATACATGCGCCTGCTCCAAAGGCCATAGTAGGCTATACAGATGTAAAAATAGGCATAAATATGAATTGAATATGTGTGTGCTGACCCTTTCTGTGAAAGTTTCACAAGCTAAAAAGGTACAGGTTACATATACAAACATGTTCGGCCCTCCAGGCAAAAGTAGTAATTGTTGCATTATATATTTCAATATTATTGCATTATATTATTGCAATATTACAATATATAATATATATATATTCTGCCTAAAACTATTTATTTCCTTGACCATAGTGTATGTGCACTACGTGATAGTAATGGAATGTCAAATATTGCTAAATAAATTCAATAATCTATTGAAAATTATCAATATTTTCCAAAAAATTATTAAAAATGCAAAAATGGCCGCCACAATATGACGTCATAAATATGCAAATTAGGTATGCATATTTACTGCCAAAATTAATCTTGGGGTCATCCCCAATATTTGTCTAATTGACAGTCAAGCTCTATCTGTTACCAGTGTCAAGCCACAGTCATTTGAATTTATCATGCCAACATTCAGCTTTTTTGANAAAATAAAATTGTGGCGCTTAAAGGGTTAAAATCCAATAGGTCAGCAGTGGTCAACAGTGGTCAAAAACAGTTTATTTGTTCCTGACTGTGTGTGTGTGTGTGTGTGTGTGTTGTGTGTGTGTGTGGTGTGTGTGTGTGTGTGTGTGTGTGTGGGTGTGTGTGTGTGGTGTGTGTGTGTGTGTGTGTGTGTGTGTGTGTGTGCATTGTGGTGTGTGTGTGTGTGTGTTGTGTGTGTGTGTGTGTGTGTGTGTGGTGTCTGTGTGTGTGTGTGTGTGTGTGTGTGTTGTACGCGCGTGCAAATGTTTGAGAGAGGGGGGGGCGGGTGTCGTATTAATGCACTTAATCTCTGCTGCACTTTAAGTGGGATGGGGGGCTGGGGGGGTCAAGCACTGGTTGTCACTTTTTACCCTCGTTTTGCACTTTACTTGGAAACCTGCTACACAGTAAATTGTGTAGTGTTAAAAATAAACACTTAAAGAGTTAAAATTAACACTGTTCTAGTGTCTATTTGGTCCTGCTCCAGATCAGTGTTAAAAACTGGTGTTAGATTTATAGTGTTAAGCTAACACTATAAAGAGTAAAGCAGTTTCGGGGAGCACACTACTAGCAATTTTTAGTTATAAGTCCCTTGTTTCCAGATTTAGTTCTGGGTACGTCCCCAGAGAGTCATGTTTGGTTATTTTTCCGTTCTCCACTTGGTTGGCAGGAAAGTTTAATTTTCGTTCCTAGAATGTTATATGTGTAGTTCCCATTCCGTTTCCCTTATTGTTCTCTCACCGTCACTTTATTCCTGTTCAATGTCATGTTTGTTCCCTTGCCATTCCCATATGGTTCCCTTAACCTTGTTGGTTGCATATTTGGTTTCTTAGACATGCTTCTGATGTTCCCCCAACCTTGTTTATTATTGTGAATGTGTTTTGGTCCTGCCCCACTATCTCTCACCATAGTTGAGGTACCCTGATCATGGTAATTAAGCACCTCCCATCCTCCACCATGACTGAAACACCCTGCGCCTGGCATCAGTTTGCCACACTGCTCTCTTCAGATAATGTTTAAAGTTGTTGAAAAATATGTAAAATGTCTATAATTTATATGTCAGTCTATGCTGCACTGCAGCACAATGTGAGAGAAATATTCAGCTGAGGCAGATATGAACACAATCTAGTAGGGATTAACACCAAGTGTTTTTCCTTAACGAAGTTTAAAATATAACCATACCATCTACATCAAGTACACAATGGAGCAAGCAATGTAACATGTGCTGTTACTGACTAGCTCACAAAGTAAGGCACAAGATGTAGCTAACAAATACCATAAGCCAAAAGCGCCTTTAGCTTGCTTGCAAACATCAAGGTCACAATGGAGCAAACAATGTAACATGTGCTGTTACTGACTAGCTCACAAAGCAAGGCACAAGATGTAGCTTACAAATGCCATAAGGGTCATTCCACGTCAAATCAACAGGAGTCCGCCCTTAGGTCTCAAAAAATCCTGAAAATATTACCAAGTGTACCCATGGTACTTAAGAGAAACACTGTAAATTTATTTGAATGTAAGATGTATACTCTCCGTGTTACAGCCAATTTTACTGGGGGAGGGGGGTGCCCATTTTGTTCACACTCTTTTTTTTGTCAAAGTTCACAAGCCCCTAGCTCAATAACTAAACCATGTATGAAGCTCACATTTGGCATGCTGGTACATACATAGGAATAGTTTGTTGCTAAACTGTCAGTTTTGGTCTGTATGAGCCTGCAACGTCATAGCATTCCCTCAAAAGACGATACCAAATTGTACTGGAGTTTTTGGCTGTGCTCTGTTTAGGCCTTCAGAAGACATATTTGTGCCCAACATGGCCTCTTGATTTTTTTTCCCTTGTAGATACAAGTAGAAACACTCCCATAAAAATCTATAAATAGAAAGGAAACCCCATCAGTGTTTGACCAGAAGACCTCACAAGTCTGACAAATCATTTTGGGTGTCATTTTCAGAGCACCAGAACCCCTTGTGGGATTGTCCACAGATTTTTATTTTATTTTTTTCTTCATTCTCCAAGAAGTCTTCTTTTTAAAAATCCCAATGAGACTTGTCTTATGTGATGTTTTCGTTTTTAATTTCCACCCTGAACATGGGCAAAATGCAAAAAGAGAGCAACATAATTACTAAAAACATTTAATGTAAAGAATAAATAATCAAATGCAAATTTTGCCCAGATATGATCACCCGAGAGTCCTTGTG
>NC_085869.1:247598-264509 GCF_034702125.1 Engraulis encrasicolus | reverse complement strand
AAAAACCCTTAAGGCCTCCTTCATCTTCCTCGCTGGTCCGAACGGATTGCGGTTCCGAAACCTCCCGAGTGGATCACAACACAGAACGGGAACCGAAAGTAGCGCGCTCGGTGCCGTCCAAACACATGATTGGGTGAAGTGGACACGTTACCGAGACCAGCGAAGCACAAACTCAATACCCTAGTTCTCAGGTCTACCGACCACCAGTTGATCACTCAGACAATTCGCTTTCGGAACGTCATTCTCGTTTATCACGTGACGCAGTAGTTCCTTGAAAGGGACTGGGAGCGCTCGCTCTCCATGCGCGGGTGAATCATAAAAAAAGTGTTTGTGTGTCGTTTGTTCATCGAGACACCAGAGGACGCCCAAGAGTATTTTGGTCAATATGCAGTTGCCTGTGGAAATTACACTATAGGCTATGGCACTAGACTGAAGAGGGGCAAAGGTAGACAGTAACATAGACTACTGAGTCAGTTAAAATGGCACATGAAGTTCACAACTTCATTGTGCGGGTAGCATGGGCCTACCTCTTTATTGTCCATTAAACTTACATGAAATCGACCTCTTTGGTATGGTGGCATGAAGACACAAAGACACACACACACACACGCACACACACACACACACACACACACACACACACACACACACACACACACACACACACACACACACACACACACACACACACACACACACACACACACACACACACACACACACACACCACTCTCAACATAATGGATAAATAGTAGGCATATGGATAAGAATAATAAGATAAACATTTATGGATAACAGAATAAGGCCTACATAACCATAGGCCTACAATTCTGTCCATTTCATTCAAATATTAAACCAAGTGAAAGTTATCATAGCCTACAACTGCTAAAAAGCTGTTTAGAAAATGTAAAATTGCACTTAGTGCTTATCTACACTGTGTTACATTAGCCAAGGGAGATATTTAGCCTATTAAGGATGACCACAGCTGATGGGACACAGTCACTTCTGCAGTGCTCATAGAGGGTTGATTTGACCTTTATTTGGACTGAAATGAACTCTTTAAGTGTTGAATTAACACCACAACATTTACTGTCAATGATCACTTGTAACCGCATGAACTGTCAAGACAGACCCAATAGGCCTAGGCTACCTTTTTAAACTGACACACCCAATATGTAGGCCTAGGCTACCTTTTTAAACTGACACACCCAATATGTAGGCCTAGGCTACCTTTTTAAACTGACACACCCAATAGGCCTAGGCTACCTTTTTAAACTGACACACCCAATATGTAGGCCTAGGCTACCTTTTTAAACTGACACACCCAATATGTCGGCCTAGGCTACCTTTTTAAACTGACACACCCAATATGTCGGCCTAGGCTACCTTTTTAAACTGACACACCCAATAGGCCTAGGCTACCTTTTTAAACTGACACACCCAATAGGCCTAGGCTACCTTTTTAAACTGCCTGTGAAATGACATTGAACACCAGGAGGGGCTGCACAGGGGCATGAGTATCACAGTGTAGGCTACAGTCAGCTGCAAAGACCTGCAACCAGAGAGTCAAAAGGAGTCTGCAGGCTAGTAGAATAAATAATTACTGCGGGCAGCTGTGGCCTAATGGTTAGGGAGTCGGTCTTTCAGTCTGTACTGGGGGTGAGTGAGGAGTGTGAAGGATGTGTGTGAGTGAGTGAGTGAGTGAGTGTGAGGGGTGTGTGTATTTATGTTTTGAGTAAGTGTGAGGGATGTGTGTATTTATGTCTTGAGTGAGTGTGAGTGAGTGTGAGGGATGTGTGTATTTATGTTTTGAGTGAGTGAGTGTGAGGGGTGTGTGTGAGGGATGTGTGTATTTATGTTTTGAGTGAGTGTGAGGGATGTGTGTATTTATGTTTTGAGTGAGTGTGTGTGTGTGTGAGGGATGTGTGTATTTATGTTTTGAGTGAGTGTGAGGGATGTGTGTATTTATGTTTTGAGTGAGTGTGAGGGATGTGTGTATTTATGTTGTGAGTGAGTGTGAGGGATGTGTGTATTTATGTTTTGAGTGAGTGAGTGAGAGGGATGTGTGTATTTATGTTTTGAGCGATGGAATGAATGTCCATTTATAAGACCAGAGACAAATGTCATGTGTGTATGATAATAAGGACAATTCTATTCTATTCTATTCTATTCTATTCTATTCTATTCTATTCTATTCTATTCTATTCTATTCTATTTTATTGTATGCTGTGTATGATAATAAGGACAATTCTATTCTATTCAAAACACACAAGACGAGACAACACATCATAAAAAAGACCTACACAAGCAAACAAGAAAGAAGTTCACCATGAAAAACACACATACAATCACCACATTATAAAACCAAGGAACAAATCATCACAACGGGCTCAAATCCCACCCCTTACCCCTAAATGATTCCCTACTCTAAAACACATCTCCATCCATACCTGAGGTGCCCTTGAGTAAGGCACTCAACCCCACACTGTACTGTAATCGATACCTTGAAAAACAATAATTGTAAGACAGACAGACAGACAGACAGACAGACAGACAGACAGACAGACAGACAGACAGACAGACAGACACACACACACACACACACACACACAAACACACAAACACATGTGACACGCACGCACGCACGCACGCACACACGCACGCACGCACGCACACACACACACACACACACACACACACACACACACACACACACACACACACACACACACAACACACACACACACACACACACACACACACACACACACACACACACACACACACAAACAAAGTGGGAGAAATTGGTATTGATTTGGAGATAAATTGGGAGAATCATTGACATATTTTAACAGTTTCACAAACATAATTTTTAAAGAATTTTTTTTGCAACATTACTAATGATAGAGATCGGTCTATAATTAAGATGTACAGGTATGTGTAGAGGTATTACCTTAGCACACTTCCACATGATTGGGACATTGCAAGTAGATAAAGGCAAGTTAATAAGTCACATAATGTATGCAGTAAGACATAAGAGGTGATCTTGAAAAAACTTAATCTCAAGACCATCTCAAGACCATCTGGACCTGAGCTGCTTCCTGATTTGATTTCAGAGATAGAAAGTTGTACTTCAGGAGGATTGAAGAAAGGGAAAGAAAACAAAATCAACAAAACTGTTTACATGATATGAGTTTAAAAAAATCAGATGGGCGTAATACAAACAGAAGAAAAATGTAGATTAAAAGCATCAGCAACTGAGATGGGGTCACCGATAATATTACCAATTATCACCAATAAGTTTTGAGGGGAATTCACAGAAGATTTGTTCAAATGGCCATGACGCCTTTTCCAGAATTGTTTCGGATTTGTGAAGAGATAAGAAGAGATTTTTTTTGTAGTAATCTGATTTAGTTCTTGTTCTTATTTAAATATAAGTGTTGATGTGTAGTTTAGTCCTCTGGACTCCAGAGGGCGCCCAAGACATATTGCAACAGACCCATATCTCAGTACACGGCTCTGATTGCCAATTTGGAAATGACACGTGACACCTTGTGGGCTGCAAAGGTGAAAGAGTATCAAATGTATGAAAGTGTAAAGTGCAAAGAGAGAGTATAGAATTAATAAATACTGTAATGTCTTGTGCATTATATATGTAGGCTATGTAGGCTACTGGACACCTTCCTTTCCCTCGGGATTAATGAATGATATTCTCTATTCTTCTCTACTACGAACGGCCAGGTGACAAAATAAGCAAAGAAATAATTAAACCTATTGTCAGTAGTGTACTGGATAATATCCTTGTATTATAAAATATTCTTCATTGATGTGTTTTTGTGAAAGCAGTCCTGGAAGCAATGTGGAGAACCATCCACTAGGAATGTGGGGCAGTCAGTATGAATGGTCAGAAATACAGTAGGCCCTATATGGGATTATATGGTATAGAATATACAGTAGCCCTATATGGGATTATATAGAATATACAGTAGGCCCTATATGGGATTATACGGTATAGAATATACAGTAGGCCCTATATGGGATTATACGGTATAGAATATACAGTAGGCCCTATATGGGATTATACAGTATAGAATATACAGTAGGCCCTATATGGGATTATATATATAGAATATACAGTTGGCCCTATATGGGATTATACGGTATAGAATATACAGTAGGCCCTATATGGGATTATACGGTATAGAATATACAGTAGGCCCTATATGGGATTATATAAAATATACAGTAGGCCCTATATGGGATTATACGGTATAGATTATACAGTAGACCCTATATGGGATTATATAGAATATACAGTAGGCCCTATATGGGATTATACGGTATAGAATATACAGTAGGCCCTATATGTGACAAAAAGAGAAAAGGGAATGCTTCACTGGGTCCTGTATCCAGTTAGTAAAAATGGGTGCTCATCAAAAAGAACTTGGGCGTCCAAACTTCCATGAAAAGATAAAAAACACTATTTGAGGCACTACTTACTAAAGTTAGAAAGCATGCCCTGATGAAGGCAATGGGTCGAAATAACATCTAGCCAGTGTTCAATAAAGGTTTTTTAAGTTTAGCAAGGAGTGCCTCAAATAGTGTTTTTATATCGTTTCAGGCCCTATATGTGATTGAAATCACATTTGTCTCTTCTTTGTACCTCTCTTTCCCTTCTTTACCTGAAGAAGGTTGGATGACCGAAACGTTGTATTAAAGTTTGTTGGTGGAATGGACAGTGTGCAGGATTTCTTTAATACCTTTCTTCCTCCCCATCTTACAGTCCACTATGCCCCCATGCCTGTCCTGGCCGAGTTGGTCTTTCAATCTGGGGGTTGTAGATTCGAATCCCACCTGACCTCTCCCTACACCTCCATCCACACTGCTCCAGGGACTGTAACCAATACCCTGCGAATAATAACAGTAAGTCACTTTGGATAAAGGGGTCAGCTAAGTGTAATGTGATGTGATGTTATGTGATGTGATGTGATGTGATGTGATGTGATGTGATGTGATGTGCTGTGCTGTGCTGTGCTGTGCTGTGTTGTGTTGTGTTGTGTTGTGTTGTGTTGCGTTGCGTTGCGTTGCGTTGCGTTGCGTTGCGTTGCGTTGCGTTGCGTTGCGTTGCGTTGCGTTGCGTTGCGTTGCGTTGCGCTGCGCTGCGCTGCGCTGCGCTGCGCTGCGCTGCGCTGCGCTGTGCTGTGAATGTATACAACTAAGTACAAGAATACTCTCCAGACCTACCCCCCCCCCCCCCTCCAGTCTGGAAACAACAGCACGTCTTTTAGCAGCAACATTAGTTACAGAGCAGGTTTCAGGCAAAGCACCTCTGGAACACACACACACACACACACACACACACACACACACACACACACACAAGCTCAGGCTCAAACACACATACACGCATGCACGCACGCACGCACGCACGCGCACACNCACAGACACACTTTCTGCAGTTCTAGTCACTAATGACTTTAATGTTGAGACCAGTGTTAGGTTTTAACTAGGGTAGAGCCCAAATGCAGCACTCGAAACAAGGGGTCCAAGAAAAGGTTGACTATTTATTGACTAAGGATACTATGAAACAAAATCAAAGCTCAGAACAGCCACAAAACAAAAACCCACGAGGGCGGAAAACATGAGCTCAACTGATACAGAAAACTAAGACACTTGACAGAACAGAAGACAGGCTAACACTTACAAGGAATGGCAGAGGTTTCACCGCGACAAGATAAATCAAAATGACACCACGCAGGACAACAGAAACACGGAACTTAAATACAGAACAGACAATTACCAGGGAACACACGATAGGACAAACACAATGGGGCACAGGTAGGCAGACAACAAAGAACCAATCGGGGACGACAATGAGACAGGGGCAAATGAGACAGACAATCAAGAGCAATAAACAGATAACAAGACAGGTGGAGACAATGGCAAGGGAACAAGCAGGCTACCAGAAGACACAGGGTTAACAGGAAAGCAGGTGTGGGTAATGATGGGAAGATAACGAGGCAAACTAATAGAACCAGAGAGCACAGGGTACCTAGGAGAAATAACTAAGATAAAAGGGCCAGGATGAAACATGAGACAGGAAAAAACAAGAAATAGGGAACACCTACAGGACATCAAAACAAGAGGGCAATAACCAGAATCAAGACAAGGGGAACGGAAAACAAGCTAGACACAAAAAACACAGTAAACTAGGAACAGTAACGAGGGACAGGTGAGGCAAACGAGGGGCGGGGCTGAACACATGGCAGGCAAACACAGGGGCACATTGACAGGTGACATGATGGGACAAAATGTAAACAAAAGCACATGGAGAACCAAAACAAGACATGACAGAGTAAAACAGCGGCACACAGAACATGGGGGGAGAAACTGGAGGCAACACTAATGTAGAAAACAAACACAGAGTCCTGGGCTAAGATTCTCGAAACCTTCGTTGCTAACTAACTTAGCAACTAACGACTCACGTGCGACAAAACTGTTTCTGGAACACTTCGTTCGGACTTACAAAGTCCCAATGTTTACAAGTAATGTAGTCAGGGCCGTCTCTATAGAATGGGCTGAACGGGCTGCAGCCCCGGGCATCACCGCTAGGGGGGGCCTCCGGTCGCGGAATGTCAAATGACAAAAAATAATAGAAGAAAAAAAAAAGAAAACGAGCGAAAATGTCGAGCCATAGGAAACAGGAGAGCGGAAGAAAAAAACGAAAATGAGTAGAAATAAAAAAGGAAAGAGCCAAAGAATTATTACAGAAAACACCCAAATTAACCAACCTGTGGAGTAGTCAGCCTGCTGTAGCAGCTACCACCAGCAAAGATTTTTTCGGTAGGCTACACAGTTCTGGTCCTCCTTGCGCAACTCTCGAGCAGCATGTGGCTCGCCTTTGCAGCTCGCAAAGGGTACTGTTGTGCTGGCTGTCTATCAGCTGTCAATAACGCCACGCGGACTTAGGCCTAAAGCCCTGATCAAAAAGCGAACCGCGAGATATTACATTCCTCACGCAACCTTTTGGTATCTACGTACTTGGCGCGGCGCGTGCATAGTAGGCTGCATCAACATGGTAGGCTATGATTTCGCGACATCGGCAACTTCGTCAGCATTTAAGATAGTGTTAGTCATGTCAACGTTATTGTTTTGAAAGATGTAATTGCTGTCAATGCCATCAGACAGTCAATTAGTTTTTAGTCGCTGAAACACCTTAAAAATAGCGACAGATAAGAGAGAAGGTGGGAGTCTTTGACAGTGAGAGAAGGCGGGACATATCTCACAGACGCACGCCTATGGCAAGCCGTTTTAACATATAGTTTTTTTTAAGTGACACGTTTTTTTTTTCTTGTAGGCCCATGTAGTGTAGACCATCCTAATTTGAGTTTATAATTTCTAATATATCAGTTTCAGTAGCCTACAATCTTAAATAGCCCTAGTGTAATATGGTATGCAATAATTTGTTTCATTAGTAGGCCTACATTGGATAGGCATATAGCCTACTACATTTAGACTGATAGGTTGGCAAATAGCCTACATTTCCATTGTGGAATATTATATTAGACCTACATAGGTTATCTACACAGTACATATGCAAATTATTATTAATTATTTTATTTTATTAATTTAAAAATATTTTTATTTTATTTATTATTTATTTTATTTATGATTTATTATTATTTTTGGGTTTCGCACGCTATGCGATTAATCGCGATTAATCACAGAAAGTCAGAACATGATATGAAGGGCACCATCCGGGTAATTAGCCCCGGGCCTCAGAAAGTGTTAATCCGGCCCTGAATGTAGTTAGTCGTTCGTCCGATGTTGGTGCGAACGACTCAGGTGTTCCTGCAAAACGAAGTAGGGGCTGTTCGTTAGTACTACTGTCGGAATTGGAACGATTAGCATGGTTAGCTAGTTCACCTTTGTTTTGGGAAGCACGTCACTCTTGCTCGTGGTTTGGGGCGGGTTCAGGCAGAGTTCAAGCAACATCGATCGATTACTGCCACCAAGTGCACAAGCCTCCGACCCATACTACACCAAATGTCTAGTCATGTTACGAACAGGGCTGAAAAAAAAACCCACCAACACAATATTCAAATAGGGGATAAAAATATTGTCCAAATATAGTAGGAAATTATATGTTCCACTATTGTGCTTCACGAGCTCCGATCAATCAAAGCTGCGCCAAAAAAAGACCCGTTTGATTACCATCGGGATTTGAACCCACACCAAAAGCAGCATCTCGCATTAATGCAGATTATTTAATTGCTCACATATCTCCACACATAACAAAGCCAATAGCACATTTTGATTAAACTCCAACAAGCATAGGCTACATGGAAATACATGTAGCCTATACGTTGCCATTGCGAAATGCGCTGTTCACTATTAGGCCCCTATTTTTAAAAGGCACCAGTGTGCGGTGATCCTTCTTGTAGGCCTATTCCTTGCATTGTAGGCTATGTCTTAGTCCACAAGAACTCCAAACTACATCGTAGGCTACAACAAGTTCAAAAATGGACATTATGCAACTGCCCTAGTATGTTGAAATAGTGCGTAATGGAAAGGCACTCGGAAAGGCGAGCGTGATGACAAGAATAGGACACTTCTTCGCGTTACTAGGTCTTATGTCATAGCATTCATATTCTTCTTTTCATTTCAATTCTACTATTGTAATACAAGTCTGTCACAAGCAGCCGGCCAATAGGCTACTGTTAAAGCAAATGTTGTTTCAGCAGTGAGCACACTCCAAATAGCGCCATGGCCCATGGCGCACGAAGTGCAGTGCAGTCAGGGGATCAGAAAACAACACAGCGCATCGTGTCATTCTTTCTCTATCTGTGTGAATTGGGCCATCGTTTTGTGTTTTTGTAAAATACATGTGAAAAGCAATTTGACTTGGCCTTAATGTGACTGCGTGCGTTGCTGCGAGGCAAAGACTCTCCGATGCCAGAGCTCCACAAGCGCGCCCAACAGCGCGCGTGGATCGACGAATTTACACACACACACAGAGGTTGGATAAACAGTTGCGCAGAGGAATAGGCACCTGTGCTTAATGTAGGCCTATCTTACTGAGGGAATCGAAATCTTGTCACACTGAAAATGCCTTCGCGCTTACCATTCACCGCCCATTGCTCTTCATTGATGGTGATGTGTAGACCGACATTTGGTTACTGCATTTAATGGGGTGGATTTTGGGGATATGATTGCGTTAACAGGTCTTTTCCGACGTTGAAGGACTTTGATTGTGCCATGTTTACAGACATTAACGGCCCCTTCCATAGGTCCATTCCTGCGCGTCTTTAGGCCTATGTAGGCTACAACGGCAATAATGGCAGTTCCACCCGCTTACGTTGCGCGTAAAGACGCGTGCAGACTGGAGAATTAAATAAACATTCTGATATGTTTTATTAATTCTCAAGCGTAATTTCAGTTATCATTTCAAGCAGCATTTAACTGCAATCTGCCTGGCCATGACCTGTTGAAAGTGTTGCGTTGCGCGTGAGAATGACTTCGCTTGCCGTTCTGGAAAAAAGATGTGTTGGGTGGTTATTATAGTATATTCACCGGGGATTGAACTCACGCCTCCGATAAGGAAACGGCAAACGTGTATGGAATTCCGACATTGTAACCACTCACCCACCAACCGTGCTTCCATATTAGTGGTAGGCTATAGCATACAATATTAAACATTATATGCAAAACCTAAGTAAAAATAGGCCTAATACACGGTGGATTGTAATGTCGCATTTGGTAACTGCAGCTGAAGAGGGGTGAAGTCGGGGACATGATTGTGTTGACAAAGATTTGTGGACTTTGATAGATGTATAGCCTGAATTTGACAGGCACTGTGTGACAAATGCACCCGAGCTGAGGCGAGACACTCCGAGCATTTCCGACAACTTCATCGTGCGTCTGAACTTACTTGGTTGGAATTTCATCGCACTTACTTCGTACCTACATCGGACCACGTTGGTCTGAGGGTTTCGAGAAATCATAGTTGTTGGTTAGTTGTTGTGTCGGACTTCGTTCATACTTACTTGGTCCGAAGGCTAATTTTGGTCGGATTCGAGAAATCCACCCCTGAACATGACAACCAGGCCCATTTTTAGCTTTTAACTTATATCAACAGGCTCTTTCTGCATTTTCGTCCACAGTTACGTCATGTGTAGAGCTGACTTTTTTCTGTATTAGTGTGGAATGCAGAAGTGCGGCCTGCAGGTGTCCTGGCAACGGAAAACATTCCTGCACACACACACACACACGCACACGCACACGCACACAGACACACACACAGCCACACACGCACACACACACACACACGCGCACACACACACACACACACACACACACACACACACACACACACACACACACACACACACACACTACAGTGAATGAGGTAGAACTGGTATGGTAGATATTCTCCCTGCAGCAGTGTGGCGTCAGGTGCCCTACAGTTGAAACAGCAACATTAAAGAGACAGACCACAAGAAAATTACATTTTAACCCACAGAGCCCTATTTATAACTTTATATATGACTTTATTGTCAACACATTGGTAATGGCCAAGTCTTAATCAGCTAATTACGACTATCTGTAATGTCATAGCAATGTTGTTGTGAATATTTGTTGTTTATTATAATATTTTCAGCAAAGAGTGAATAGGCCTGCCAACGGGCCCATCTGCAGTAAGAGGCTATTAAATGTATTGATACCAAGACAAGTGTCCAAGGGGGTAAGGTGTTGGGATTGCGGTTTGGTGCATTAGTGTATAGCCTACTATGTAATCTGAGAGGTGTTACGTGTTCTTATTTCATAAGAGTGTTTCTGTGTAGCAAAAGAGTTGGTAGAGCGCTACCAGTGTCTCTCAAAACCAACTGGTGCTCTTGGAAGGGGTCCAATGTTCAAAAAAGACTGAAGGAACAAAATCCTTGGTCCAGGCACTTAAAGAAGTAAAAAAAACCCAACCTTTATTTAAAGGGCAAATGCATTAAAAAACACCAACACGTTTCGGCGCTGTGGCCTACATCAGGGTGTGTAAGATAAGAATGTTTATGTGTAGTTTACTTTACTGGCACCAGAGGGAGCCCAATAGTGTATTTCCTGCATGACATTTGGCACTGGACAGGCTGCAAAGGGGAAAATGTAAGAGTAGAGTATCACAAGTGTCAAAGGTAAAAGAGTAGAGTATCACAAGTGTCAAAGTGTCAGTTGCAAAGACAAAGTCAAAATAACTATTTACTGCACTGATGCCGAGCTGGAAGCTACGTATGTCCTACCAGTTAAGGAAGTGGTCTTTCAATCTGGCGGCTGTAGGTTCAAATCCCACTTGACCTGAATCCTGAAGTGCCCTGTACCAAGGCACCTATAGCCCCACATTGCTCCAGGGACTGTAACCAATACCCTGTACCAAGGCACCTAGCCCCACATTGCTCCAGGGACTGTAACCAATACCCTGTACCAAGGCACCTAACCCCACATTACTCTAGGGACTGTAACCAATACCCTGTACCAAGGCACCTAACCCCACACTGCTCCAGGGACTGTAACCAATACCCTGTACCAAGGCACCTAACCCCACATTGCTCCAGGGACTGTAACCAATACCCTGTACCAAGGCACCTAGCCCCACATTGCTCCAGGGACTGTAAGCAATACCCTGTACCAAGGCACCTAGCCCCACATTGCTCCAGGGACTATAACTAATACCCTGTACCAAGGCACCTAGCCCCACATTGCTCCAGGGACTATAACTAATACCCTGTACCTAAACAAGTGTAAGTCGCTTCACATAAGTCTAATGTTATGCTATGCTATAATGTTTAACAGAGTACGAATATAAAACTAAGTACAAGATATCATTCCTGTCGGCCTCCCACTCCAACTTGAAAACAACATCACATTCTTTTGGCTGCTACATTACTCACAGAACAGGTTTGAGGAATCGTACCTCTGGAGCAGTGTAGAGCGCACGCACGCACGCACGCACGCACGCACGCACGCACGCACGCACGCACGCACGCACGCACACACACACACTACAAGTGAGCCGGTATGGTACACATTTCCCCTGCAGCAGTGTGGTAGGTGCTCTACAGTTGAAACCAGATTCTTTTAAAGATATTGTTTTGGTCTTTTAGACTTTATTAGTAATAGGACGTTTGAGAGAGAGAGAGTCAGGAAACGTTTTGGGAGAGAGAGACAGGAAACGTTTTGGGAGAGAGAGACAGGGAAGGGTCGGCAAAGGACCCGGGCCGGAATCGAAGCTCGGCTCGGCCGCGTAGTAGAAGAGTGCCCGACCATTAAGGCACGTTAGGGCGGAAACCAGAGTCCTAATGGACCTCAGTGTTCCTTGTTATGACATGTCAAGTGGAGCAGACGCGTTCACACTGTCTTAACTGGCAGCTGAATAGAATCCCACATAAAACACAGAAGAGTGAAGGCAGCACTCTTCAGGTTTTTCTTTGTTTTTCCACCATCATTACATATTATTATAGAAGGGCATTACATGCTATAGAAGGGCTCTTCCCGAAACGTTTGCAGGTGAATAAAGAAATCTGAAGACTGCTGTCCTTCACTTCATTCCCTCATCTGGCATGTTGACATGTGTAGTGAGGGTTAGAGTTTGTTCTGCTCTGGTCACAGTGTCTTTCCTCAACATGCGCAGGGCTGGACTGGTCATCTGGCATACAGGGCATTTCCCCAGTGAGCTGGACTGGTCATCTGGCATACAGGGCATTTCCCTGGTGGGTCGACAGTCCCCAGGGCCTGATACTGTTGGTCTGGGCACAGTGCCTTTCTTCAATGTGCCTTTCCTCAACATTCAGCTTCCATGTTGCTGGTGATGAATATTCATATCTCTTGGTGATGAATATTCATGAATACTGTTGGTCTGAGCACAATATCTCTCTTCAACATGCCGGGACTGGACTGGTCATCTGGCATAGGCCTACAGTGCCTTTCTTTTTTCTTTTTAACATTCTTTTTTATTTCACTTTAGAATATACATGACATCATAAAACAAGTCTGAGTATGTTTGGCATTAAATGTAATAACTGACAATACAAAAAACCCCAGCAAAATAATAATGACAACAGAAAAACTAATATTAACATAGTGACAGCCAAATGCATATGACCAAAGACAATTGAAGGATCAAACACAAAGAAAAAGAAAAGAATAGAAAAAAAAGACATACAAAAAGACCACATCAA
Source organism: Engraulis encrasicolus (assembly GCF_034702125.1). Classification (NCBI taxonomy): domain Eukaryota; kingdom Metazoa; phylum Chordata; class Actinopteri; order Clupeiformes; family Engraulidae; genus Engraulis; species Engraulis encrasicolus. The sequence continues at coordinate 251,286 of NC_085869.1, read as the reverse complement.
AATATTTTGTGACTAATCACAATCTTTGCTATGGAGTACACTTTTTATATGGACAGTTTGGTGTGTAGTGCCTTTCTTCAACATTCAGCTTCCACGTTGCTAGTGATGAGTATTTATAACTATTCAAATCTCCTGCACATGCGATGTGGTAACACTTCTTGTCCAATCAGATAACGCTCTGCTCCTCCTCTTCCTGCTAGGGTTTGGTCTGGGCACAGCGCCTCTCCTGAAGCATCAACGTCGTCAATATCAATATTCATATCTCTCCTGCACTTGGAAACCAGACGATCCACACACACACACACACACACACACACACACACACACACACACACACACACACACACACACACACACACACACACACACACACACACACACACACACACACACACACACACACACACACACACACACACACACACACTACAAGTGAATGAGGTAGAACTGGTATGGTAGTCATTCTCCCTGCAGCAGTGTGGGGCTAGGTGCCCTACAGTTAACAGGTACCGTATAGTTTACTGACATTAAGACATCATGACCACAAGAGAAATATTTGAACCTGAAACCCCACCTCAGTTACACATGCTCAAAATAACACCATGAAGCAAGAGTACTCTGGCTTGTGGCCTCGTCTGTCAAAACATTTTTGATGATCGAAATGAATGAGAGTTTTTTGGGGGGGGGGGGGGCAGCACATGACCTCTAGGGGGCACATGTAGATGTGCAATGAATCCGAATTATGGACATGTCAAAGTTCAAGTTTTAGAAATACACACACAGACTGTAGACCAAAACATCAATTTATATCAACGTTATTATTTGTTGTCAGCAAATATTTCCCTTTATGACCTTAATCTTCAACCAATACCGCTGGTTGGGAACAGTAACTGCCCAGTAAAATGGTGTTAGAAGGGAGTCTTAATGATGTCCCAGTAGGCCTATCCCTTCATCTGACAGATAAGGGATATGACATGTTGACATGTTAGGGTTAGAGTTTGTTCTGGTCAGGCCACAGTGCCCAAAGCATCAATGTCCTCCACCTTTAACTTCCATGTTGCTGGTGACAACTATTCATAAATATTCATATATCCTGAACTGAGTAATCAGATGTGCCACACACACACACACGCACGTACGCACACGCACGCACACATACACACACACACACGCAGTCTCTTAGGGGTGGGAATTTGAATCGCAAGATGCCTTCATCTTGAAGTGAACAAAATCTACTGACAATCAAGAACCACAGACACAACCAGAAGAGTGAATGAGTGAATGAATATTGACGGGTGAATGAATGAATATCGAATATAAAATTTCACATATTCATTCACATAATTGTAATATTCACAACTCTTGATACTCCTTGAGTACACTTGATACACGTGATCTTCGGGTGTTTGAGGAAGAAGGTCTAATAATAATAATAATAATAATAATAATAATAATAATAATAATACATTTTATTTAAAACACATGAACACACATAAACACACATAAACAGAATTTTAAACAAAAATAAATAAATGAATACATTTTTTTTTTAAATATGAAATAAAATAAAATAAAATAAAACAGAGTATAATATAGAAAGTAAATAATAATAGTAAATAATAGAGAAAGTGGCTTGTTCTGCAAACGAGGTCTAACTACATTCACTGTTGAGAAATCTCAGTTCAGTATATTAACAACACACACATCCGTCTCAAAACAAATTCTGGGTGCAGGACCAGCAAAGTCACATGAAAATAGAAAATAAAATCCTCACACCAGTCCACACACCAGTCCAGACACCAGTCCACACCGTTTCCTTACATTTAATGTGAAGTTTCGGGCAGCATGTCCTTCATCAGCGTGTTGAGAAATCTCACCTTTAAGTTAAGGAGCAGCAGGCTGCACCACTCTACAAATGAGATTGTTGCACAATTAGTATCCAAGTCATAGCTCCATTAGGTACATGTCTATGATGTGGGAACATTAGTATGAGTACCTTCATTAGCTTCCCTTTAGAAAAATACATTTTATATGAATATATACACAATACATGAATGTGTGCTGTATTGTTTTATTGATGTATGTACTGGTGGGCCTCCAAGGTCTATACATGTAAGAAATGAAATATGAAACATTGTGCACGGTTGGGTATGCTGCTTACAGTTCAGAACAACAACCCACATTCAGGAGCAGTCATAACTCTTGCAGTTACAAACTCACATTTCCAGACACTCCACATATGATGCGGCAACACCTGTCCAACCAGGTAACTCTCTGCACTTCCCCCTCCTGCTCCGAGAGAGAGAGAGAGAGAGAGAGAGAGAGAGAGAGAGAGAGAGAGAGAGAGAGAGAGAGAGAGAGAGAGAGAGAGAGAGAGAGAGAGAGAGAGAGAGAGAGAGAGAGAGAGAGAGAGAGAGAGAGAGACGTGCAGTTCAAGATAGCCTTGTTTTCCGTTTCTGTGAGGCGCTTTGCTACATATTCGACGTCTAGACTACAGGAGTCAACGTTTAGTTTGGATAAATAACTTGTTATAGGTAGTGCATTGAGTTGTATCCGTAGTACTTGTGTTTGAGAAATAACAGCCTGTGTGAGCCTCCGCCAAGCCAAGGAAATACCATCTCACTCTGACAGCTTTCAGGTAAGAGCCTGTTTAAAATCATATCAAATGTACCTGCCAGCCAAATTAATTGATACTACATGTGTGTAGTGTGTGTAAATGTGTGCGTGTGTGCTTGTGTGTGTGTGTGTGTGGGGGGGGGGGGGGGTGAGGCAGAGAGAGAGAGAGAGAGAGAGAGAGAGAGAGAGAGAGAGAGTGTTAATGTGAATGTGTGAGAATCGTTAAACCTCAACGTGTCTGCTTTAGACTCTTCATTATGAGACTCTTCATTATGTGTCTGCTTTAGACTCTTCATTATGTGTCTGCTTTAGACTCTTCATTATGTGTCTGTTTTAGACTCTTCATTATGTGTCTGCTTTAGACTCTTCATTATGTGTCTGTTTTAGACTCTTCATTATGTGTCCGCTTTAGACTCTTCATTATGTGTCCGCTTTAGACTCTTCATTATGTGTCTATTTTGAGTTGCATTGTTTACTGAGCAGAGGTGGAAATTTGTGGACATTTCAAGTTGAAAATGTTGGGGACCACTGCCTTAGGTGAAATATGAACACGTGGCTCTCAAAAGTCATTTTATTGTCATACAATAAATCAATAAATATATTTTAAGTGTTTTGTCTCATTTATATCTTTGATTACTTTACATTGCGACAAGTGAAGATCAGACTTTTTGTGTGTTTAGCGCGGCTGATATGAAAGTTGGGGGTCACTATGGAGGGCAGATTGGGTCTGGCCCAAGGCAATTGCCTAGGTTTGCCTAATGCAACGTCCGCCTCTGTCCACATACTCAGCACAGTACAGGTGGCCAGTAGGATTAGATGAGTGGAAACGGTTGCTAGTTCATTCGTGTTTGCCTTCAGTTCCCTTCCAGGCTCTTCATGTGGAGAGCAGATGTCCGTCTTGTGGTGTCGTGTGGTGGTTGGAGGAATGCTGGTAGGGAAAGCATTACTCTTGGCTTTGTTGTTGGAAGAATTCAACCCTGAAATTGAAATTTCATGACATTATTGTGTAAAAAGGGAGGTCTGTAAATGTGTTCACTGGTTTCTTGCGGTGTGTACACATCATTTCAGAGCA